>NW_024470895.1:0-57259 GCF_017639515.1 Carcharodon carcharias
CTCTTAACCCCTCCAGCCCCTACAAACCTCCCTATCCTGTAACCTCTCCAGCCCCTATAACCCCCTCCCTATCTCTGTAACCTCCTCCAGCCTCTACACCCCTCCCTATCACTGTAACCTCCTCCAGCCCTACAACCCTTCCTATCTCTGTAACCTCCTCCAGCCCTTCATCCCTCCCTATCTCTGTAACCTCCTCCTACCCCTACAGTGCTCCCTATCCCTGTAACCTCCTCCAGCCCCTACACCCCTCCCTATCTCTGTAACCTCCTACAGCCCCCACAACCCCCCCTATCTCTGTATCCTCCTCCAGCCCCTTGAGCCCTCCCTATCTCTCTAACCTACAAAAGCCCTACAACCCTCCCTATCTCTGTAACCTCCTCCAGCCCCTACAACCCTCCCTATCTCTGTAACCTCCTCCAGCCCCTACAATCCTCCATATTTCTGTAACCTCCTCCAGCGCCTGCAAGCCTCCCTATCTCTGTAACCTCACCAGCCCCTACATCCCTCCCTATCTCTGTAACCTCCTCCAGCACCTATAAACCTCCCTATCTCTGTAACCTTCTCCAGCCCCTACTACACTCCCTATCTCTGTAACTTCCTCCAGCCTCTACAACCCTCCCTATCTCTGTAACCTCCTCCAGCCCCTATAACCCTCCCTATCTCTGTAACCTCCACCAGCCTTTACAACCCTCCCTATCTCTGTAACCTCCTCCCGCCACTTCAAGCCTCCCTATCTCTGTAAGCTCCTCCAGCCCCTTTTAACCCTCCCTATCTCTGTAACTTCCTCCTGCCTCAACACCCTCCCTATCTCTGTAACCTCCTCCAGCCCCTACAACCCTCCCTATCTCTGTACCCTCTCCCGCCCCCTACAACCTTCCCTATCTCTGTAACCTCCTCCAGCCCCTACAACCCTTCCTATCTCTGTACCCTCCTCCGCCCCCTCCAATCCTTCCTACCTCTGTAACCTCCTCCAGCCCCTACAACCCTTGCTATCTATGTAACCCCCTCCAGCCCGTAGAACCCTCCCTATCTCTCTAACCTCCACCAGTCCCTACACCCCTCCCTATCTCTGTAACCTCTCCAGCCCCTACAACCCTCCCTATCTCTGTAACCTCCTCCAGCCCTATACAACCCCCCTATCTCTGTAACCTCCTCCAGCCCCTACAACCTTCCTATCTCTGTAACCTCCTCCAGCCCCTACACCCCTCCCTATCTCTGTAACCTCCTCCAGCCCCTCCAACCCTCCCTATCTCTGTAACCTCCTCCAGTCCCTACAACCAACCCTCCCCTATCCCTGTAACCTCCTCCATCCCCTACAACCCTCCCTATCTCTGTAACCTCCTCCAGCCACTACACCCTCCCTATCTCTGTAACCTCCTCCAGCCCTAACACCCTTCCCTATCTTTGTAAGCTTCTCCAGCCCCCAACAACACTCCCTATCTCTGTCACCTCCTCCTCCAGCTGCTACAACCCTCCCTATCTCTGTAACTCCAAAAGCCCTACAACCCCTCCCTATCTCTGTAACCTCCTCCAGCCCCTACAACCCTCCCTATCTCTGTAACCTCCTCCAGCCCCTACAACCCTCCCTATCTCTGTAACCTCCTCAGCCCCTAAAACCCCCCCTATCTCTGTAACCTCCTCCAGCCTCTACAACCCTCCCTATCTCTGTAACCTCCTCCAGCCCCTACAACCTTCCCATCTCTGTAACCTCATACAGCCTCTACAACCCTCCCTATCTCTGTAACCTCCTCCAGCCCCCAACACCCTTCCTACCTCTGTAACCTTCTCCAGTCCCTACAACCCTCCCTATCCCTGTAACCTCCTCCAGCCCTTACACCCCTCCCTATCTCTGTAACCTCCTACAGCCCCCACAACCCCCCCTATCTCTGTATCCTCCTCCAGCCCCTACAACCCTCCCTATCTCTGTAACCTCCTCCAGTCCCTACACCCTCCCTATCTCTGTAACCTCCTCCAGCCCCTACAACCCTCCCTATCTCTGTACCTCCTCCAGCCCCTACAACCCTCCCTATCTCTGTAACCTCCTCCAGCCCCTACAACCCTCCCTATCTCTGTAACCTCCTCCAGCCTCAACAACCCTCCCATCTCTGTAACCTCCTCCAGCCCCTACAACCCTCCCTATCTCTGTAACCTCCTCCAGCCTCTACAACCTCCCTATCTCTGTAACCTCCTCCAGCCCCACCAACCCTTCCTATCCTCTGTAACCTCCTCCAGCCCCTACAACCCTCCCCCACTCTGTAACCTCCTCCAGCCCCTACAACCCTCCCTATCTCTGTAACCTCCTCCAGCCCCTACAACCCTCCCTATCTCTGTAACCTCCTCCAGCCCTACAACCCCTCCCTCTCTCTGTAACCTCCTCCAGCCCCTACAACCCTCCCTATCTCTGTAACCTCCTCCAGCCCTTTCACCCTCCCTATCTCTGTAACCTCCTCCAGCCTCTACACCCCTCCCTATCTCTGTAACCTCCTCCAGCCCTCCACCCCCTCCCTATCTCTGTAACCTCCTCCAGCCCCCATCCCTTATTCTGTAACACCCCAAACCCCCCTCCCTATCTCTGTAACCTCCTCCAGCCCCTAGAACCCTCCCTATCTCTCTAACCTCCACCATTCCCATACCCCTCCCTATCTCTGTTTACCTCCTCCAGACCCTACAACCCTCCCTATATCTTGTAAACTCTCCAGCCCCTACAACCCTCCCTATCTCTGTAACCTCCTCAGCCCCTTTTAAACCCTCCCTATCTCTGTAACCTCCTCCATCCCCTACAACCCTCCCTCTCTGTAACCTCCTCCAGCCCCTACAACCCTCCCTATCTCTGTAACCTCCTCCAGCCCTACAACCCTCCCTATCTCTGTAACCCTCCAGCCCTACAACCCTCCCTATCTCTGTAACCTCCTCCAGCCCCTACAACCCTCCCTATCTCTGTAACCTCCTCCAGCCCCTACAACCCTCCCTATCTCTGTAACCTCCTCCAGCCCCTACACCCTCCCTATCTCTGTAACCTCCTCCCTGCCCTACAACCCTCCCTATCTCTGTAACCTCCTCCAGCCCCTACAACCCTCCCTATCTCTGTAACCTCCTCCAGCCGCTACACACCTCCCTATCTCTGTAACCTCCTCCAGCCCCTACAACCCTTCCTATCTCTGTAACCTCCTCCAGCCCCTACAACCCTCCCTATCTCTGTAACCTCCTCCAGCCCCTACAACCCTCCCTATCTCTGTAACCTCCTCCAGCCCCTACAATCCTCCCATCTCTCTAACCTCCTCCAGCCTCTACAACCTACAACCCCTCCCTATCTCTGTAACCTCCTCCAGCCCCTACAACCCCCCTATCTCTGTACCTCCTCCAGCCCTTACAACACCCTCCTATCTCTGTAACCTCCTCCAGCCCCTACAACCCTCCCTATCTCTGTAACCTCCTCCAGCCTCTACAACCCTCCCTATCTCTGTAACCTCCTCCAGCCCCTCCAACCCTCCCTACCTCTGTAACCTCCTCCAGCCCCTACAACCCTCCCTATCTCTGTAACCTCCTCCAGCCCCTACAACCCTCCCTATCTCTGTAACCTCCTCCAGCCTTACAACCCTCCCTATCTCTGTAACCTCCTCCAGCCCCTACAACCCTCCCTATCTCTGTAACCTCCTCCAGCACCTACAACCCTCCCTATCTCTGTAACCTCCTCCAGCCCCTACAACCCTCCCTATCTCTGTAACTCTCCACCCCTACAACCCTCCCTATCCTGTAACCTCTCCAGCCCCTACACCCCTCCCTATCTCTGTAACCTCCTCCAGCCCCTACAACCCCCCCTATCTCTGTAACCTCCTCCAGCCCCTAGACCCCTCCCTATCTCTGTAACCTCCTCCAGTCCCCAACACCCCTCCCTATCTCTGTAACCTCCTCCAGCCCTACAACCCTCCCTATCTCTGTAACCTCCTCCAGCCCCTACAACCCTCCCTATCTCTGTAACCTCCTCCAGCCCCCTACAACCCTCCCTATCTCTGTAACCTCCTCCAGCCCCTACACCCTCCCTATCTCTGTAACCTCCTCCAGCCCCTACAACCTCCCATCTCTGTAACCTCCTCCAGCCTCTACACCCTCCCTATCTCTGTAACCTCCTCCAGCCCTTACAACCCTCCCTATCTCTGTAACCTCCTCCAGCCCCTGCAATCCTCCCTTCTCTGTAACCTCCTCCAGCCCCTACAACCCTCCCTATCTCTGTAACCTCCTCCAGCCCCTACAACCCTCCCTATCTCTGTAACCTCCTCCAGCCCCTACAACCCTCCCTATCTCTGTAACCTCCTCCAGCCCCTACAACCCTCCCTATATCTGTAACCTCCTCCAGCCCCTACAACCCTCCCTATCTCTGTAACCTCCTCCAGCCCCTACAACCCTCCCTATCTCTGTAACCTCCTCCAGCGTCTACACCCCTCCCTATCTCTGTAACCTCCTCCAGCCCCTACAACCCTCCCTATCTCTGTAACCTCCTCCAGCCCCTACAACCCTCCCTATCTCTGTAACCTCCTCCAGCCCCTACAACCCTCCCTATTTCTGTTAGCTCCTCCAGCCCCTTTTACCCTCCCTATCTCTGTAACTTCCTCCAGTCCCTACAACCCTCCCCGTCTCTGTAACCTCCTCCAGCCCCTCCAACACTCCCTATCTCTGTAACCTCCTCCAGCCCCTATAACCCTCCCTATCTCTGTAACCTCCATCCTCAGCCCTACAACCCTCCCTATCTCTGTAACCTCCTCCAGCCCATTCTACCCTCCCTATCTCTGTAATCTCCTCCAGCCCCTACAACCCTCCCTATCTCTGTAACCTCCTCCAGCCCCTTTACCCTCCCTATCTCTGTAACCTCCTCCAGCCAAATCTACCCTCCCTATCTCTGTAACCTCCTCCAGCCCCTTCTGCCCTCCCTATCTCTGTAACCTCCTCCAGCCCCTACAACCCTCCCTATCTCTGTAACCTCCTCCAGCCCCTACAACCCTTCCTATCTCTGTACCCTCCTCCGCCCCCTCCAATCCTTCCTACCTCTGTAACCTCCTCCAGCCCCTACAACCCTTCCTACCTCTGTAACCCCCTCCAGCACGTAGAACCCTCCCTATCTCTGTAACCTCCTCCAGCCCAAAACCCCTCCCTATCTCTGTAACCTCCTCCAGCCCCTACAACCCTCCCTATCTCTGTAACCTCCTCCAGCCCTTACAACCCTCCCTATCTCTGTAACCTCCTCCAGCCCTACAACCCTCCCTATCTCTGTAACCTCCTCCAGCCCCACAACCCCTCTATCTCTGTAACCTCCTCCAGCCCCTACAACCCTTCCTATCTCTGTAACCTCCTCCAGCCCCTACAACCCTCCCTATCTCTGTAACCTCCTCCAGCCCCTACAACCCTCCCTATCTCTGTAACCTCCTCCAGCCCCTACAACCCTCCCTATCTCTGTAACCTCCTCCAGCCCCTACAACCCTTCCTATCTCTGTAACCTCCTCCAGCCCCTACAACCCTCCCTATCTCTGTAACCTCCTCCACCCCTACAATGCTCCCTATCCCTGTAACCTCCTCCAGCCCCTACACCCCTCCCTATCTCTGTAACCTCCTCCAGCCCCCACAACCCCTCCTATCTCTGTAACCTCCTCCATCCCACCCCTAGAACCCTCCCTATCTCTCTAACCTCCTCCAGCCCCTACACCCCTCCCTATCTCTGTAACCTCCTCCTCCACCCCCCCATAATCCTCCTATCTCTGTAACCCCTCCAGCCCCTACAACCCTCCCTATCTCTGTAACCTCCTCCACCCCTACAACCCTCCCTATCTCTGTAACCTCCTCCAGCCCCTACAACCCTCCCTATCTCTGTAACCTCCTCCAGCCCTACAACCCTCCCTATCTCTGTAACCTCCTCCATCCTCTACAACCCTCCCTATCTCTGTAACCTCCTCCAGCCCCCTACAACCCTCCCTATCTCTGCAACCTCCTCCAGCCCCTACAACCCTCCCTATCTCTGTAACCTCCTCCAGCCCATACAACCCTCCCTATCTCTCTGTAACCTCCTCCAGCCCTACAACCCTCCCTATCTCTGTAACCTCCTCCAGCCACTACAACAACCCTCCCTATCTCTGTAACCTCCTCCACCCCTACAACCCTCCCTATCTCTGTAACCTCCTCCAGCCCCTACACCCCTCCCTATCTCTGTAACCTCCTCCAGCCCCTACAACCCTCCCTATCTCTGTAACCTCCTCCAGCCCCTACACCCTCCCTCTCTCTGTAACCTCCTCCAGCCCCTACAACCCCTCCCTATCTCTGTAACCTCCTCCAGCCCCTACAACCCTCCCCTATCTCATAACCTCCTCCACTCCTCCAGCCCTACAACCCTCCCTATCTCTGTTACCTCCTCCAGCCCCTACAACCCTCCCTATCTCTGTAACCTCCTCCAGCCCTACAACCCTCCCTATCTCTGTAACCTCCTCCAGCCCCACAACCCTCCCTATCTCTGTAACCTCCTCCAGCCCCTACAACCCTCCTTATCTCTGTAACCTCCTCCAGCCCTACAACCCTCCCTATCTCTGTAACCTCCTCCAGCCCCTACAACCCTCCCTATCTCTGTAACCTCCTCCAGTCCCTACAACCCTCCCCCTCTCTGTAACCTCCTCCAGCCCCTACAACACTCCCTATCTCTGTAACCTCCTCCAGCCCCTATAACCCTCCCTATCTATGTAACCTCCTCCAGCCTCTACAACCCTCCCTATCTCTGTAACCTCCTCCAGCCCCTACAACCCTCCCTATCTCTGTAACCTCCTCCAGCCCCTACAACCCTCCCTATCTCTGTAACCTCCTCCAGCCCCTACAACCCTCCCTATATCTGTAACCTCCTCCAGCCCCTACACCCCTCCCTATCTCTGTAACCTCCTCCAGCCCCTACACCCCTCCCTATATCTGGAACCTCCTCCAGCCCCTACAAATGTCCCTATCTCTGTAACTCCTCCAGCACTAGAAACCTCCCTATCTCTGTAACCTCCTCCAGCCCCTATAAAGCTCCCTATCTCTGTAATCTCCTCCAGCCCCTACACCCCTACCTATCTGTGTAACCTCCTCCAGCCCCTACACCCTCCCTATCTCTGTAACCTAACCTCCCTCCAGTCCCTACAACCCTCCCTATCTCTGTAACATCTTCCAACCCCTACAACACTTGCTATCTCTGTAACCTCCTCCAGCTCCTACAACCCTCCCTATTTCTGTAACCTCCTCCAGCCCTCCAACCCTCCCTATCTCTGTAACCTCCTCCAGCCCCTACAACCCTCCCTATCTCTGTAACCTCCTCCAGTCTCTACAACCCTCCCTATCTCTGTAACCTCCTCCAGCCCTTACAACCCTCCTATCTCTGTAACCTCCTCGCCCCTACAACCCTCCCTATCTCTGTAACCTCCTCCAGCCCCTACAACCCTCCCTATCTCTGTAACCTCCTCCAGCCTCTACAACCCTCCCTATCTCTGTAACCTCCTCCAGCCTCTACAACCCTCCCTATCTCTGTAACCTCCTCCAGCCCCTACAACCTTCCCTATCTCTGTAACCTCCTCCAGCCCCTACACACCCTCCCTATCTCTGTAACCTCCTCCAGCCCCCTACAACCCCTCCCTATCTCTGTAACCTCCCCCAGCCCTACAACCCTCCCTATCTCTGTACCCCCTCCAGCCCCTAGAACCCTCCCTATCTCTGTAACCTCCACCCCAGTCCCTACAACCCTCCCTATCTCTGTAACCTCCTCCAGCCCCTACAACCCTCCCTATCTCTGTAACCTCCTCCAGCCCCTACAACCCTCCCTATCTCTGTAACCACCTCCAGCCCCTACAACCCTCCCTATCTCTGTAACCTCCTCCAGCCCCTACAACCCTCCCTATCTCTGTAACCTTCTCCAGCCCCTACTACACTCCCTATCTCTGTAACTTCCTCCAGCCTCTACAACCCTCCCTATCTCTGTAACCTCCTCCAGCCCCTATAACCCTCCCTATCTCTGTAACCTCCTCCAGCCTCTACAACCCTCCCTATCTCTGTAACCTCCTCCAACCCTACAAACCCTTCCTATCTCTGTAACCTCCTCCAGCCCTTCATCCCCTCCCTATCTCTGTAACCTCCTCCACCCCTACAACCCTCCCTATCCTGTAACCTCCTCCAGCCCCTACACCCCTCCCTATCTCTGTAACCTCCTCCAGCCCCTACAACCCCCCCTATCTCTGTAACCTCCTCCAGCCCCTACACCCCTCCCTATCTCTGTAACCTCCTCCAGCCCCTACAACCCTCCCATCTCTGTAACCTCCTCCAGCCCCTACACCCCTCCCTATCTCTGTAACCTCCTCCAGCCCCTACAACCCTCCCTATCGCTGTAACCTCCTCCAGCCCCTACAACTCTATCTCTGTAACCTCCTCCAGCCCCTACACACCTCCCTTTCCCTGCAACCTCCTCCAGCCCCTACAACCCTCCCTATCTCTGTAAACCCCTCCAGCCTCTACAACCCTCCCTATCTCTGTAACCTCCTCCAGCCCCTACAACCCTCCCTATCTCTGTAACCTATTCTAGCTCCTACAACCCTCCCTATCTCTGTAACCTCCTCCAGCCCTACTACACCCTCCCTATCTCTGTAACCTCCTCCAGCCCCTACAACCCTTCCTATCTCTGTAACCTCCTCCAGCCCCTACAACCCTCCCTATCTCTGTAACCTCCTCCAGCCCCTACAACCCTCCCTATCTCTGTAACCTCCTCCAGCCCCTACAACCCTCCCTATCTCTGTAACCTCCACCAGCCTCTACAACCCTCCCTATCTCTGTAACCTCCTCCAGCCCCTATAACCCTCCCTATCTCTGTAACCTCCTCCAGCCCCTACAACCCTTCCTATCTCTGTAACCTCCTCCAGCCCCTACAACCCTCCTATCTCTGTAACCTACTCCATGCCCTACAACCCTCCCTATCTCTGTAACCTCCTCCAGCCCCTACAACCCTCCCTATCTCTGTAACCTCTTCCAGTCCGTACATCCCTCCCTATCTCTGTAACTTCCTCCAGCCCTACACCCTCCCTATCTCTGTAACCTCCTCCAGCCCCTACAACCCTCCCTATCTCTGTAACCTCCTCCTACCCCTACAACCCTCCCTATCTCTGTAACCTCCTCCAGCCCCTACAACCTTCCCTATCTCTGTAACCTCCTCCAGCCTCTACAACCCTCCCTATCTCTGTAACCTCCTCCAGCCCCTACAACCCTCCCTATCTCTGTAACCTCCTCCAGTCCCTACACCCCTCCCTATCTCTGTAACCTCCTCCAGCCCCTACAACCCTCCCTATCTCTGTAACCTCCTCCAGCCCCTATAATCCTCCCTATCTCTGTAACCTCCTCCAGCCGTACAACCCTCCCTATCTCTGTAATCTTCTCCAGCCCCTACAACCCTCCCTATCTCTGTAACCTCCTCCAGCCCCTACAACCTTCCCTATCTCTGTAACCTCCTCCAGCCCCTACAACCCTCCCTATCTCTGTAACCTCCTCAAGCCCCTCCACCCCCCTAACCCTCCTACCTCTGTAACCCCCCTCCAGCCCCTACAACCCTCCCTATCTGTAACCTCCTCCAGCCCTATAACCCTCCCTATCTCTGTAACCTCCTCCAGCCCCTACAACCCTCCCTATCTCTGTAACCTCCTCCAGCCCCTACAACCCTCCCTATCTCTGTAACCTCCTCCAGCCCTACAACCCTCCCTATCTCTGTAACCTCCTCCAGCCCCTACAACCCTCCCTATCTCTGTAACCTCCTCCAGCCCTACAACCCTCCCTATCTCTGTAACCTCCTCCAGCCCTCTACAACCTCCCTATCTCTGTAACCTCCTCCAGCCCCTACAACCCTCCCTATCTCTGTAACCTCCTCCAGCCCCTACAACCCTCCCTATCTCTGTAACCTCCTCCAGCCCCTACAACCCTCCTATCTCTGTAACCTCCTCCAGCCCCTACAACCCTTCCTATCTCTGTAACCTCCTCCAGCCCCTACAACCCTCCCTATCTCTGTAACCCCTCCAGCCCCTACAACCCTCCCTATCTCTGTACCCTCCTCCCCCTCCAATCCCTCCTATCTCTGTAACCTCCTCCAGCCCCTACAACCCTCCCTATCTCTGTAACCTCCTCCAGCCCCTACAACCCCCCCTATCTCTGTAACCTCCTCCACCCCCTACACCCCTCCTATCTCTGTAACCTCCTCCAGCCCCTACAACCCTCCCTATCTCTGTAACCTCCTCCAGCCCTACAACCCTCCCTATCTCTGTAACCTCCTCCAGCCCCTACAACCCTCCCTATCTCTGTAACCTCCTCCAGCCTCTACAACCCTCCCTATCTCTGTAACCTCCTCCAGCCCCTACAACCCTCCCTATCTCTGTAACCTCCTCCAGCCCCTACAACCCTCCCTATCTCTGTAACCTCCTCCAGCCCCTACAACCCTCCCTATCTCTGTAACCTCCTCCAGCCCCTACAACCCTCCCTATCTCTGTAACCTCCTCCAGCCCCTACAAACCTCCCTATCTCTGTAACCTCCTCCAGCCCCTACAACCCTCCCTATCTCTGTAACCTCCTCCAGCCCCTACAACCCTCCCTATCTCTGTAACCTCCTCCACCCCTACAACCCTCCTATCTCTGTAACCTCCTCCAGCCCCTACTACCCTCCCTATCTCTGTAACCTCCTCCAGCCCCTACAACCCTCCCTATCTCTGTAACCCTCCCTCCAGCCCCTTACCCTCCCTATCTCTGTAACCTCCTCCAGCCCTACATCCCTCCCTATCTCTGTAACCTCCTCCAGCCCCTACAACCCTCCCTATCTCTGTAACCTCCTCCAGCCCCTACAACCCTCCCTATCTCTGTAACCTCCTCCAGCCCCTACAACCCTCCCTATCTCTGTAACCCTCCTCCAGCCCCTCCAACCCTCCCTCTCTCTGTAACCTCCTCCAGCCCCTACAACCCTCCCTATCTCTGTAACCTCCTCCAGCCCCTACAACCCTCCCTATCTCTGTAACCTCCTCCAGTCCCTACACCCCTCCCTATCTCTGTAACCTCCTCCAGCCCCTACACCCTCCCTATCTCTGTAACCTCCTCCAGCCCCACCTACACCCTCCCTATCTCTGTAACCTCCTCCAGCCCCTACAACCCCCCTATCTCTGTAACCTCCTCCAGCCCCTACAACCCTCCCTATCTCTGTAACCTCCTCCAGCCCCTACAAACCTCCCTATCTCTGTAACCTCCTCCAGCCCCTACAACCCTCTCTATCTCTGTAACCTCCTCCAGCCCCTACAACCCTGCCTATCTCTGTAACCTCCTCCAGCCCCTGCAACCCTCCCTATCTCTGTAACATCCTCCAGCCCCTAACACCCTCCCTATCTCTGTAACTTCCTCCAACGATTACATCCCTCCCTATCTCTGTAACCTCCTCCAGCCCCTACAAACCTCCCTATCTCTGTAACCTCCTCCAGCACCTACAAACCTCCTAAACTCAGTAACCTCCTCCAGCCCCTACAACCCTCCCTATCTCTGTAACCTCCTCCAGCCCCTACAACCCTCCCTATCTCTGTAACCTCCTCCAGCCCCTACAACCCCTCCCTATCTCTGTAACCTCCTCCACCCCTACAACCCTCCCTATCTCTGTAACCTCCTCCAGCCCCTACAACCCTCCCTATCTCTGTAACCTCCACCAGCCCTACCCCTCCCTATCTCTGTAACCTCCTCCAGCCCCTACAACCCTCCCTATCTCTGTAACCTCCTCCAGCCCCTACACCCCTCCCTATCTCTGTAACCTCCTCCAGCCCCTACTACCCTCCCTATCTCTGTAACCTCCTCGAGCACCTACAACCCTCCCTATCTCTGTAACCTCCTCCAGCCCCTACAACCCTCCCTATCTCTGTAACCTCCTCCAGCCCCTACAACCCTCCCTATCTCTGTAACCTCCTCCAGCCCCTACAACCCTCCCTATCTCTGTAACCTCCTCCAGACCCTACACGCCTCCCTATCTCTGTAACCTCCTCCAGTCCCCTACAACCCTCCCTATCTCTGTACCTCCTCCAGCCCCTACAACCCTCCCTATCTCTGTAACCTCCTCCAGCCCCTACAACCCTCCCTATCTCTGTAACCTCCTCCAGCCCCTACAACCCTCCCTATCTCTGTAACCTCCTCCAGCCCCTACAACCCTCCCTATCTCTGTAACCTCCTCCAGCCCCTACAACCCTGCCTATCTCTGTAACCTCCTCCTACCCCTACAACCCTCCCTATCTCTGTATCCTCCTCCAGCCTCTACAACCCTCCCTATCTCTGTAACCTCCTCCAGCCCCTACTACACTCCCTATCTCTGTAACCTCCTCCAGCCCTAGAAACCTCCCTATCTCTGTAACCTCCTCCAGACCCTACAACCCTCCCTATCTCTGTAACCTCCTCCAGCCCCTACAACCCTTCCTATCTCTGTAACCTCCTCCAGCCCTACAACCCTCCCTATCTCTGTAACCCCTCCAGCCCCTACAACCCTCCTATCTCTGTAACCTCCTCCAGTCCCTACAACCCCTCCTATCACTGTAACCTCCTCCAGCCCCTACAACCCTCCCTATCTCTGTAACCTCCTCCAGCCCTACAACCTCCCTATCTCTGTAACCTCCTCCAGCCCCTACAACCTCCCTATCTCTGTAACCTCCTCCAGCACCTACAACCCTCCCTATCTCTGTACGCTCCTCCAGCACCTAAAATCCTCCCTATCTCTGTAACCTCCTCCAGCTCCTACACCCCTCCCTATCTCTGTAACCTCTTCGAGCCACTACAACCCTCCCTATCTCTGTAACCTCCTCCAGCCCCTACAACCCTCCCTATCTCTGTAACCTCCTCCCATCCCTACAACCCTCCCTATCTCTGTAACCTCCTCCAGCCCCTACACCCCTCCCTATCTCTGTAACCTCCTCCAGCCCCTACAACCCTACCTATCTCTATAACCTCCTCCACCCCTACAACCCTCCCTATCTCTGTAACCTCCTCCAGCCCCTACACCCCTCCCTATCTCTGTAAACTCCTCCAGCCCCTACAACTCCCCCTATCTCTGTAACCTCCTCCAGCCCCTACAACCCTCCCTATCTCTGTAACCTACTCCAGGCACCGACACCCCTCCTATCTCTGTAACCTCCTCCAGCCCCTACAATCCTCCCTATCTCTGTAACCTCCTCCAGCCCCTACAACCCTCCCTATCTCTGTAACCTCCTCCAGCCCCTACAACCCTCCCTATCTCTGTAACCTCCTCCAGCCTCTACAACCCTCCCTATCTCTGTAACCTCCTCCAGCCCCTACAACCCTCCCTATCTCTGTAACCTCCTCCAGCCCCTACAACCCTCCCTATCTCTGTAACCTCCTCCAGCCCCTACAACCCTCCCTATCTCTGTAAACTCCTCCAGCCCTACAACCCTCCCTATCTCTGTAACCTCCTCCAGCCCCTACAACCCTCCCTATCTCTGTAACCTCCTCCAGCCCCTACAACCCTCCCTATCTCTGTAACCTCCTCCAGCCCCTACAACCCTCCCTATCTCTGTAACCTCCTCCAGCCCCTACAACCCTCCCTATCTCTGTAACCTCCTCCAGCCCCTACAACCCTCCCTATCTCTGTAACCTCCTCCTCCTCTACAACCCTCCCTATCTCTGTATATCTCTGTAACCTCCTCCAGCCCCTAGAACCCTTTCTATCTCTGTAACCTCCTCCAGCCCCAACAACTTCCCTATCTCTGTAACCTCCTCCCGCCCCTCAACCTTCCTATCTCTGTAACCTCCTCCGCCCCTACAACCCTTCCTATCTCTGTAACCTCCTCCACCCCTACAACCCTCCCTATCTCTGTAACCCCTCCAGCCCAACTACCCTCCCTATCTCTGTAACTTCCCTCCAGCCTTACAAACCTCCCTATCTCTGTAACCTCCTCCAGCTCCCGACACCCCTCCCTATCTCTGTAACCTCCTCCAGCCCCTAAACCCTTCCCTATCTCTGTAACCTCCTCCAGCCTCTACAACGCTCCGTATCTCTGTAACCTCCTCCAGCCCCTGCATCCTTCTCTATCTCTGAAACTTCCTCCAGCCCCCTACAACCCTCCCTATCTCTGTAACCTCCTCCAGCCCCTACAACCCTCCCTATCTCTGTAACTTCCTCCAGCACTACAACCCTCCCTATCTCTGTAACCTCCTCCAGTCCCTACAACCCTCCCTATCTCTGTAACCTCCTCCAGCCCTTACAACCCTCCCTATCTCTGTAACCTCCTCCAGCCCCTACATCCCTCCCTATCTCTGTAACCTCCTCCAGCCCCTACAACCCTCCCTATCTCTGTAACCTCCTCCAGCCCCTACAACCCTCCTATCTCTGTAACCTCCTCCAGCCCCTACAACCCTCCCTATCTCTGTAACCTCCTCCAGCCCCTACAACCCTCCTATCTCTGTAACCTCCTCCAGCCCCTACAACCCTCCCTATCTCTGTAACCTCCTCCAGCCCCTACAACCCTCCCTATCTCTGTAACCTCCTCCAGCCCCTATAACCCTCCCTAAATCTGTAACCTCCTCCAGCCCTCTACAACCCTCCCTATCTCTGTAACCTCCTCCAGCCCCTACAACCTCCCTATCTCTGTAACCTCCTCCAGCCCCTACAACCCTCCCTATCTCTGTAACCTCCTCCAGCCCCTACAAACCTCCCTATCTCTGTAACCTCCTCCAATCCCTAAACCCTCCCTATCTCTGTAACCTCCTCCAGCCCCTACAACCCTCCCTATCTCTGTAACCTCCTCCAGCCCCTACAAACCTCCCTATCTCTGTAACCTCCTCCAGCCTCTACAACCTTCCCTCTCTCTGTGACCTCCTCCAGCCCCTACAATCCTCCCTATCTCTGTAACCTCCTCCAGCCCCTGCAAACCTCCTTATCTCTGTAACCACCTACAGCCCCTACAACCCTCCCTATCTCTGTAACTCCTCCAGCCTCTACAACCCTCCCTATCTCTGTAACCTCCTCCAGCCCCTACAACCTTCCCTATCTCTGTAAGCTCATCCAGCCTCTACAACCCTCCCTATCACTGTAACCTCCTCCGGCCCCTCCAACCCTTCCTACCTCTGTAACCTCCTCCAGTCCCTACAACCCTCCCTATCTCTGTAACCTCCTCCAGCCCCTACAACCCTCCCTATCTCTGTAACCTCCTCCAGCCCCTATAACCCTTCCTATCTATGTAACCTCCTCCAGCCTCTACAACCCTCCCTATCTCTGTAACCTCCTCCAGCCCCTACAACCCTTCCTATATCTGTAACCTCCTCCAGCCACTTTCAACCCTCCCTATCTCTGTTACCTCCTCCTAGCCCCTACAACCCTCCCTATCTTTGTAACCTTCTCCAGACCCTACAACTCTCCCTATCTCTGTAAACTCCTCCAGCCCCTACACCCCTCCCTATCTCTGTAACCTCCTCCAGCCCCTAGACCCTCCCTATCTCTCTAACCTCAACAGCCCCTACAACCCCTCCTATCTCTGTAACCTCCTCCAGCCCCTATAACCCTCCCTATCTCTGTAACCTCCTCCAGCCCCTACAACCCTCCCTATCTCTGTAACCTCCTCCAGCCCCTACAACCCTCCCTATCTCTGTAACCTCCTCCAGCCTCTACAACCCTCCCTATCTCTGTAACCTCCTCCAGCCCCTACAACCCTCCCTATCTCTGTAACCTCCTCCAGCCCTACAACCCTCCCTATCTCTGTAACCTCCTCCGCCCCTACAACCCTCCTATCCTCTGTAACCTCCTCCAGCCCCTACAACCCTCCCTATCTCTGTAACCTCCTCCAGCCCCTACAACCCTCCCTATCTCTGTAACCTCCTCCAGCCCCTACAACCCTTCCCTATCTCTGTAACCTCCTCCAGTCCCAACAACCCTCCCTATCTCTGTAACCTCCTCCAGCCCCTACACTCCTTGCTATCTCTGTAACCACCTCCAGCAGCTACACTCCTCGCTATCTATGTAACCTCCTCCAGCCATACAAACCTCCTTATCTCTGTAACCTCCACCAGCCCCTACACCCCTCCCTATCTCTGTAACCTCCTCCAGCACCTACACCCCTCCCTACCCCTGCAACCTCCTCCAGCCCCTATAACCCTCCCTATCTCTGTAACCTCCTCCAGACCCTACAGGCCCTCCCCTATCTCTGTAAGCTCCTCCAGCCCCTACACCCTCCCTATCTCTGTAACCTCCTCCAGTCCCTACATCCCTCCCTATCTCTGTAACCTCCTCCAGCCCCTCCACGCCACCCTATCTTTGTAACCTCCTCCAGCCCCTACAACAATCACTATCTCTGTAACTTCCTCCAGCCACTACAACCCTCCCTATCTCTATAACCTCCTCCAGTCCCTACAACCTCCCCATCTCTGTAAACCTTTTCCAGTTCCTACAACCTCCCTATCTCTGTAAGCTCCTCCAGCCCCTTTACCCTCCCTATCTCTGTAAACTCCTCCTGCCTCTACAACCCTCCTTATCTCTGTAACCTCAGCCAGCCCTACAACCCTCCCAATCTCTGTAACCTCCTCCAGCCCTCAGCACCTCTCCCTATCTCTGTAACCTCCTCCAGCCCTTACAACCCTACCTATCTCGGTAACCTCCTCCAGACCCTACAACCCTCCTATCTCTGTAACCTCCTCCAGCCCTACAACCCTCCCTACTCCTGTAACCCCCTCCAGCCCCGTAGAACCCTTCCCTATCCTCTGTAACCTCCTCCAGCCCTACAACCCTCCCTATCTCTGTAACTCCTCCAGCCCCTACAACCCTCCCTATCTCTGTATCCTCCTCCAGCCCTACAACCCTCCCTATCTCTGTAACCTCTCCAGCCCTACACCCCTCCCTATCTCTGTAACCTCCTCCAGCCCCTACAACCCTCCCTATCTCTGTAACCTCCTCCAGCCCCTATAACCCTCCCTATCTCTGTAACCTCCTCCAGCCCCTACAACCCTCCCTATCTCTGTAACCTCCTCCAGCCCCTACAACCCTCCCTATCTCTGTAACCTCCTCCAGCCCTACAACCCTCCCTATCTCTGTAACCTCCTCCAGCCCTACAAGCCTCCCTATCTCTGTAACCTCCTCCAGCCCCTACAACCCTCCCTATCTCTGTAACCTCCTCCAGCCCCTACAACCCTCCCTATCTCTGTAACCTCCTCCAGCCCCTACAACCCTCCCTATCTCTGTAACCTCCTCCAGCCCTACAACCCTCCCTATCTCTGTAACCTCCTCCAGCCCCTATAACCCTCCCTATCTCTGTAACCTCTCCAGCCCTACAACCCTTCCCTATCTCTGTAACCTCCTCCAGTCCCTACAACCCTCCCTATCTCTGTAACCTCCTCCAGCCCCTACAACCCTCCCTATCTCTGTAACCTCCTCCAGCCCCTACACCTCTCCCTATCTCTGTAACCTCCTCCAGCCCTCTACAACCCTCCCTATCTCTGTTACATCCTCCAGCCCCTACAACCCTCCCTATCTCTGTAACCTCCTCCAGCCCCTACACCACTCCCTATCTCTGTAACCTCCTCCAGCCCCTACAACCCTCCCTATCTCTGTAACCTCCTCCAGCCCCTACAACCCTCCCTATCTCTGTAACCTCCTCCAGCCCCTACAACCCTCCCTATCTCTGTAACCTCCTCCAGCCCCTACAACCCTCCCTATCTCTGTAACCTCCTCCAGCCCCTACAACCCGCCTATCTCTGTAACCTCCTCCAGCCCCTACAACCCTCCCTATCTCTGTAACCTCCTCCAGCCCCTACAACCCTCCCTATCTCTGTAACCTCCTCCAGCCCCTACAACCCTCCCTATCTCTGTAACCTCCTCCAGCCCCTACAACCCTCCCTATCTCTGTAACCTCCTCCAGCCCCTACAACCCTCCCTATCTCTGTAACCTCCTCCAGCCCCTACAACCCTCCCTATCTCTGTAACCTCCTCCAGCCCCTACAACCCTCCCTATCTCTGTAACCTCCTCCAGCCCCTACAACCCTCCCTATCTCTGTAACCTCCTCCAGCCCCTACAACCCTCCCTATCTCTGTAACCTCCTCCAGCCCCTACAACCCTCCCTATCTCTGTAACCTCCTCCAGCCCCTACAACCCTCCCTATCTCTGTAACCTCCTCCAGCCCCTACAACCCTCCCTATCTCTGTAACCTCCTCCAGCCCCTACAACCCTCCCTATCTCTGTAACCTCCTCCAGCCCCTACAACCCTCCTTATCTCTGTAACCTCCTCCAGCCCCTACAACCCTCCCTATCTCTGTAACCTCCTCCAGCCCCTACAACCCTCCCTATCTCTGTAACCTCCTCCAGCCCCTACAACGATCCCTATCTCCGTAACTCCTCCAGCCCCTACACCCTCCCTATCTAGGTAACCACCTCCAGCCCCTACAACCCTCCCTATCTCTGTAACCTCCTCCAGCCCCTACAACCCTCCCTATCTCTGTAACCTCCTCCAGCCCCTACAACCCTCCCTATCTCTGTAACCTCCTCCAGCCCCTACAACCCTCCCTATCTCTGTAACCTCCTCCAGCCCCTATAACCCTCCCTATCTCTGTAACCTCCTCCAGCCCCTACAACCCTCCCTATCTCTGTAACCTCCTCCAGCCCCTATAACCCTCCCTATCTCTGTAACCTCCTCCAGCCCCTACAACCCTCCCTATCTCTGTAACCTCCTCCAGCCCCTACAACCCTCCCTATCTCTGTAACCTCCTCCAGCCCTTATAACCCTCCCTATCTCTGTAACCTCTTCCAGCATCTACAACCCTCCCTATCTCTGTAACCTCCTCCAGGCTCTACCAACCTCGCTCTCTCTGTAACCTCCTCCAGCCCCTACAACCCTCCTTATCTCTGTACCTCCTCCTGCCCCTACAACCCTCCCTATCTCTGTAACCTCCTCCAGCCCCTACAACCCTCCCTATCTCTGTAACCTCCTCCAGCCCTACAACCCTCCCTATCTCTGTAACCTCCTCCATCCCCAACAAACCTCCCTATCTCTGTAACCTCCTCCAGCCTTACAACCCTCCCTATCTCTGTAAACTCCTCCAGCCACCTACAAAACTCCCGATCTCTGTAACCTCCTCCAGCCCCTACAACCTCCCTATCTCTGTAACCTCCTCCAGCCCCTACAACCCTCCCTATCTCTGTAACCTCCTCCAGCCCCTAGAACTCTTCCTATCTCTGTAACATCCTCCAGCCCCTACAACCCTCCCTATCTCTGTAACCTCCTCCAGCTCCTACAACCCTCCCTATCTCTGTAACCTCCTCCAGCCCCTACAACCCTCCCTATCTCTGTAACCTCCTCCAGCCCCTACAACCCTCCCTATCTCTGTAACCTCCTCCAGCCCCTACAACCCTCCTATCTCTGTAACCTCCTCCAGCCCCTACAACCCTCCCTATCTCTGTAACCTCCTCCAGCCCTACAACCCTCCCTATCTCTGTAACCTCCTCCAGCCCCTACAACCCTCCTATCTCTGTAACCTCCTCCAGCCCCTACAACCCTCCCTATCTCTGTAACCTCCTCCAGCCCCTACAACCCTCCCTATCTCTGTAACCTCCTCCAGCCCCTACAACCCTCCCTATCTCTGTAACCTCCTCCAGCCCCTACAACCCTCCTATCTCTGTAACCTCCTCCAGCCCCTACAACCCTCCCTATCTCGGTAACCTCCTCCAGCCATACAACCCTCCCTATCCCTGTAACCTCCTCCAGCCCCTACACCACTCAATATCTCTGTAACCTCCTCCAGCCCCTACAACCCTTCCTATCTCTGTAACCTCCTCCAGCCCCTACAACCCTCCCTATCTCTGTAACCTCCTCCAGCCCCTACAACCCTCCCTATCTCTGTAACCTCCTCCAGCCCCTACAACCCTCCCTATCTCTGTAACCTCCTCCAGCCCCTACAACCCTCCCTATCTCTGTAACCTCCTCCAGCCCCTACAACCCTCCCTATCTCTGTAACCTCCTCCAGCCCCTACAACCCTCCCTATCTCTGTAACCTCCTCCAGCCCCTACAACCCTCCCTATCTCTGTAACCTCCTCCAGCCCCTACAACCCTCCCTATCTCTGTAACCTCCTCCAGCCCTACAACCCTCCCTATCTCTGTAACCTCCTCCAGCCCCTACAACCCTCCCTATCTCTGTAACCTCCTCCAGCCCCTACAACCCTCCCTATCTCTGTAACCTCCTCCAGCCCTAACAACCCTCCCTATCTCTGTAACCTCCTCCAGCCCCTACAACCCTCCCTATCTCTGTAACCTCCTCCAGCCCCTACAACCCTCCCTATCTCTGTAACCTCCTCCAGCCCCTACAACCCTCCCTATCTCTGTAACCTCCTCCAGCACCTACAACCCTCCCTATCTCTGTAACCTCCTCCAGCCCCTACAACCCTCCCTATCTCTGTAACCTCCTCCAGCCCCTACAACCCTCCCTATCTCTGTAACCTCCTCCAGCCCCTACAACCCTCCCTATCTCTGTAACCTCCTCCAGCCCCTACAACCCTCCCTATCTCTGTAACCTCCTCCAGCCCCTACAACCCTCCCTATCTCTGTAACCTCCTCCAGCCCCTACAACCCTCCCTATCTCTGTAACCTCCTCCAGCCCTACAACCCTCCCTATCTCTGTAACCTCCTCCAGCCCTACAACCCTCCCTATCTCTGTAACCTCCTCCAGCTCCTCCAACCCTCCCTATCTCTGTAACCTCCTCCAGCCCCTACAACCCTCCCTATCTCTGTAACCTCCTCCAGCTCTACAACCCTCCCTATCTCTGTAACCTCCTCCAGCCTCTACAACCCTCCCTATCTCTGTAACCTCCTCCAGCCCCCTACAACCCTTCCCTATCTCTGTAACCTCCTCCAGCCCCTACAACCCTCCCTATCTCTGTAACCTCCTCCAGCCCCTACAACCCTCCCTATCTCTGTAACCTCCTCCAGCCCCTACAACCCTCCCTATCTCTGTAACCTCCTCCAGCCCCTACAACCCTCCCTATCTCTGTAACCTCCTCCAGCCCCTACAGCCATCCCTATCTCTGTAACCTCCTCCAGCCCCTACAACCCTTCCTATCTCTGTAACCTCCTCCAGCCCCTACAACCCTTCCTATCTCTGTAACCTCCTCCAGCCCCTACAACCCTCCCTATCTCTGTAACCTCCTCCAGCCCCTACAACCCTTCCCTATCTCTGTAACCTCCTCCAGCCCCTACAACCCTCCCTATCTCTGTAACCTCCTCCAGCCCCTACACCCCTCCCTATCTCTGTAACCTCCTCCAGCCCCTACAACCCTTCCTATCTCTGTAACCTCTTCCAGCTCCTACAGCCCTCCCTATCTCTGTAAACTCCTCCAGCCCCTAGACCCCTCCCTTTCTCTCTAACCTCCACCAGTCACTACACCCCTCCCTATCTCTGTAACCTCCTCCAGCCCCTATAACCCTCCCTATCTCTGTAACCTCCTCCAGTCCCTAGACGCCTCCCTATCTCTCTAACCTCCACCAGTCCCTACACCCCTCCCTATCTCTGTAACCTCCTCCAGTCCCTATAAACCTCCCTATCTCTGTAACCTCCTCCAGTCCCTACACCTTTCCCTATCTCTGTAACCTCCTCCAGCCCCTATAACCCTCCCTATCTCTGTAACCTCCACCAGCCTCTACAACCCTCCCTATCTCTGTAACCTCCTCCAGCCCCAACTACCCTCCCTATCTCTGTAACTTCCTCCAGCCTCTACAACCCTCCCTATCTCTGTAACCTCCTCCAGCCTCTGCAACCCTCCCTATCTCTGTAACCTCCTCCAGCCCCTACAACCTTCCCTATCTCTGTAACCTCCTCCAGCCCCTACAACCCTTCCTATCTCTGTACCCTCCTCCGGCCCCTCCAACCCTTCCTACCTCTGTAACCTCCTCCAGCCCCTAGAATGCTCCCTATCTCTGTAACCTCCTCCAGCCCCTACACCCCTCCCTATCTCTGTAACCTCCTACAACCCCACAACCCTCCCTATCTCTGTAACCTCCTCCAGCCCCTAGAACCCTCCCTATCCCTCTAACCTCCTCCAGCCCCTACAACCCTCCCTATCTCTGTAACCTCCTCCAGCCTCTACAACCCTCCCTATCTCTGTAACCTCCTACAGCCCCCACAACCCTCCCTATCTTTGTAACCTCCTCCAGCCCCTAGAACCCTCCCTATCCCTCTAACCTCCTCCAGCCCCTACAACCCTCCCTATCTCTGTAACCTCCTCCAGCCTCTACAACCCTCCCTATCTCTGTAACCTCCTCCAGCCCCTACAACCTTCCCTATCTCTGTAACCTCCTCTAGCCTCTACAACCCTCCCTATCACTGGAACCTCCTTCTGCCCCTCCAACCCTTCCTACCTCTGTAACCTCCTCCAGTCCCTACAGCCCTCCCTATCTCTGTAACCTCCTCCAGCCCCTACAACCCTCCCTATCTCTGTAACCTCCTCCAGCCCCTACAACCCTTCCTATCTCTGTACCCTCCTCCGGCCCCTCCAACCCTTCCTGCCTCTGTAACCTCCTCCAGCCCCTAGAATGCTCCCTATCTCTGTAACCTCCTCCAGCCCCTACACCCCTCCCTATCTCTGTAACCTCCTACAGCCCCCACAACCCTCCCTAACTCTGTAACCTCTCCAGCCCCTAGAACCCTCCCTATCCCTCTAACCTCCTCCAGCCCCTACAACCCTCCCTATCTCTGTAACCTCCTCCTGCCTCTACAACCCTCCCTATCTCTGTAACCTCCTCCAGCCCCTTCAACCTTCCCTATCTCTGTAACCTCCTCCAGCCTCTACAACCCTCCCTATCTCTGTAACCTTCTCCAGTCCCTACACCCCTCCCTATATCTGTAACCTCCTCCTGCCCCTACAACCCTTCCTATCTCTCTAACCTCTTCCAGCTCCTACAGCCCTCCCTATCTCTGCAACCTCCTCCAGCACCTACAACCTTCCCTATCTCTGTAACCTCCTCCAGCCCCTACAACCTCCCCATCTCTGTAAACTCCTCCTGCCCCTAGACCCCTCCCTATCTCTGTAACCTCCAACAGTCACTACACCCCTCCCTATCTCTGTAACCTCCTCCAGCCCCTATAACCCTCCCTATCTCTGTAACCTCCTCCAGCACTCGACAACTCCTTCTATCTTCTGTAACCTCCTCCAGCCCTCTACACCCTCCCTATCTCTGTAACCTCCTCCAGCCCCTATAACCCTCCCTATCTATGTAACCTCCTCCAGCCTCTACAACCCTCCCTATCTCTGTAACCTCCACCAGCCTTTACAACCCTCCCTAGCTCTGTAACCTCCTCCAGCCCCTACAACCCTCCCTATCTCTGTAAGCTCCTCCAGCCCCTTTTACCCTCCCTATCTCTGTAACTTCCTCCTGCCTCTACAACCCTCCCGATCTCTGTAACCTCCTCCAGCCTCTGCAACCCTCCCTATCTCTGTAACCTCCTCCAGCCCCTACAACCTTCCCTATCTCTGTAACCTCCTCCAGCCCCTACAACCCTTCCTATCTCTGTACCCTCCTCCGCCCCCTCCAACCCTTCCTACCTCTGTAACCTCCTCCAGCCCCTACAACCCTCCCTATCTCTGTAACCTCCTCCAGCCCCTACAACCCTCCCTATCTCTGTAACCTCCTCCAGCCTCTACAACCCTCCCTATCTCTGTAACCTCCTCCAGCCCCTACAACCTTCCCTATCTCTGTAACCTCCTCCAGCCTCTACAACCCTCCCTATCACTGTAACCTCCTCCGGCCCCTCCAACCCTTCCTACCTCTGTAACCTCCTCCAGTCCCTACAACCCTCCCTATCTCTGTAACCTCCTCCAGCCCCTACAACGCTCCCTATCTCTGTAACCTCCTCCAGCCCCTATAACCCTCCCTATCTCTGTAACCTCCTCCAGCCTCTACAACCCTCCCTATCTTTGTAACCTCCTCCAACCGCTACAACCCTTCCTATCTCTGTAACCTCCTCCAGCCCCTTCATCCCTCCCTATCTCTGTAACCTCCTCCTACCCCTACAATGCTCCCTATCCCTGTAACCTCCTCCAGCCCCTACACCCCTCCCTATCTCTGTAACCTCCTACAGCCCCCATAACCCCTCCTATCTCTGTATCCTCCTCCAGCCCCTAGAGCCCTCCCTATCTGTCTAACCTACAAAAGTCCCTACACCCCTCCCTATCTCTGTAACCTCCTCCAGCCCCTATAACCCTCCCTATCTCTGTAACCTCCTCCAGCCCCTACAACCCTCCCTATCTCTGTAACCTCCTCCAGCCCCTACAACCCTCCCTATCTCTGTAACCTCCTCCAGCCTCTACAACCCTCCCTATCTCTGTAACCTCCTCCAGCCCCTGCAACCTTCCCTATCTCTGTAACCTCCTCCAGCCTCTACAACCCTCCCTTTCACTGTAACCTCCTCCGGCCCCTCCAACCCTTCCTACCTCTGTAACCTCCTCCAGTCCCTACAACCCTCCCTATCTCTGTAACCTCCTCCAGCCCCTACAACGTTCCCTATCTCTGTAACCTCCTCCAGCCCCTATAACCCTCCCTATCTCTGTAACCTCCTCCAGACTCTACAAACCTCCCTATCTCTGTAACCTCCTCCAGCCCCTACAACCCTTCCTATATCTGTAACCTCCTCCAGCCACTTTCAACCCTCCCTATCTCTGTAACCTCCTCCAGCCCCTACAACCCTCCCTATCTCTGTAACCTCCTCCAGCCCCTACACCCCTCCCTATCTCTGTAACCTCCTCCAGCCCCTACACCCCTCCCTATCTCTGTAACCTCCTCCAGCCCCTAGAACCCTCCCTATCTCTCTAACCTCCACCAGTCCCTACACCCCTCCCTATCTCTGTAACCTCCTCCAGCCCCTATAACCCTCCCTATCTCAGTAACCTCCTCCAGCCCCTACAACCCTCCCTATCTCTGTAACCTCCTCCAGCCCCTACAACCCTTCCTATCTCTGTACCCTCCTCCGGCCCCTCCAACCCTTCCTGCCTCTGTAACCTCCTCCAGCCCCTAGAATGCTCCCTATCTCTGTAACCTCCTCCAGCCCCTACAACCCTCCCTATCTCTGTAACCTCCTACAGCCCCCACAACCCTCCCTAACTCTGTAACCTCTCCAGCCCCTAGAACCCTCCCTATCCCTCTAACCTCCTCCAGCCCCTACAACCCTCCCTATCTCTGTAACCTCCTCCTGCCTCTACAACCCTCCCTATCTCTCTAACCTCCACCAGTCCCTACACCCCTCCCTATCTCTGTAACCTCCTCCAGCCCCTATAACCCTCCCTATCTCAGTAACCTCTTCCAGCCCCTCCAACCCTCCCTATCTCTGTAACCTCCTCCAGCCCCTACAACCCTCCCTATCTCTGTAACCTCCTCCAGCCTCTACAACCCTCCCTATCTCTGTAACTTCCTCGAGCCCCTACAACCTTCTCTATCTCTGTAACCTCCTCCAGCCTCTACAACCCTCCCTATCACTGTAACCTCCTCCGGCCCCTCCAACCCTTCCTACCTCTGTATCCTCCTCCAGTCCCTACAACCCTCCCTATCTCTGTAACCTCCTCCAGCCCCTATAAACCTCCCTATCTATGTAACCTCCTCCAGCCCCTACAACCCTTCCTACCTCTGTAACCTCCTCCAGCCCCTACAACCCTCCCTTCTCTGTAACCTCCTCCAGCCCCTACACCCCTCCCTATCTCTGTAACCTCCACCAGCCTCTACAACCCTCCCTATCTCTGTAACCTCCTCCAGCCCCTACAACCCTCCCTATCTCTGTAAGCTCCTCCAGCCCCTTTTACCCTCCCTATCTCTGTAACTTCCTCCTGCCTCTACAACCCTCCCGATCTCTGTAACCTCCTCCAGCCTCTGCAACCCTCCCTATCTCTGTAACCTCCTCCCGCCCCTACAACCTTCCCTATCTCTGTAACCTCCGCCAGCCCCTACAACCCGTCCTATCTCTGTACCCTCCTCCGGCCCCTCCAACCCTTCCTACCTCTGTAACCTCCTCCAGCCCCTACAACCCTTCCTACCTCTAACCTCCTCCAGCCCCTACAACCCTCCCTATCTCTGTAAGCTCCTCCAGCCCCTACAACCCTTCCTATCTCTGTAACCTCCTCCAGCCCCTACAACCCTTCCTATCTCTGTAACCTTCTCCATCCCCTACAACCCTCCCTATCTCTGTAACCTCCTCCAGCCCCTACACCCCTTCCTATCTCTCTAACCTCTTCCAGCTCCTACAGCCCTCCCTATCTCTGCAACCTCCTCTAGTACCTACAACCTTCCCTATCTCTGTAACCTCCTCCAGTCCCTACAACCCTCCCTATCTCTGTAACCTCCTCCAGCCCCTACAACCGCCCAATCTCTGTAAACTCCTCCAGGCCCTAGAGCCCTCCCTATCTCTCTACCCTCCACCAGTCACTACACCCCTCCCTATCTCTGTAACCTCCTCCAGCTCCTATAACCCTCCCTATCTCTGTAACCCCCTCCAGTCCCTAGACGCCTCCCTATCTCTCTAACCTCCACCAGTCCCTACACCCCTCCCTATCTCTGTAACTTCCTCCAGTCCCTAGACGCATCCCTATCTCTGTAACCTCCACCAGTCCCTACACCTTTCCCTATCTCTGTAACCTCCTCCAGCCCCTATAACCCTCCCTATCTCTGTAACCTCCACCAGCCTCTACAACCCTCCCTATCTCTGTAACTTCCTCCAGCCCCAACTACCCTCCCTATCTCTGTAACTTCCTCCAGCCTCTACAACCCTCCCTATCTCTGTATCCTCCTCCAGTCTCTGCAACCCTCCCTATCTGTGTAACCTCCTCCAGCCCCTACAACCTTCCCTATCTCTGTAACCTCCTCCAGCCCCTACAACCCTTCCTATCTCTGTACCCTCCTCCGGCCCCTCCAACCCTTCCTACCTCTGTAACCTCCTCCAGCCCCTAGAATGCTCCCTATCTCTGTAACCTCCTCCAGCCCCTACACCCCTCCCTATCTCTGTAACCTCCTACAGCCCCCACAACCCTCCCTATCTCTGTAACCTCCTCCAGCCCCTAGAACCCTCCCTATCCCTCTAACCTCCTCCAGCCCCTACAACCCTCCCTATCTCTGTAACCTCCTCCAGCCTCTACAACCCTCCCTATCTCTGTAACCTCCTACAGCCCCACAACCCTCCCTATCTTTGTAACCTCCTCCAGCCCCTAGAACCCTCCCTATCCCTCTAACCTCCTCCAGCCCCTACAACCCTCCCTATCTCTGTAACCTCCTCCAGCCTCTACAACCCTCCCTATCTCTGTAACCTCCTCCAGCCCCTACAACCTTCCCTATCTCTGTAACCTCCTCTAGCCTCTACAACCCTCCCTATCACTGGAAGCTCCTTCTGCCCCTCCAACCCTTCCTACCTCTGTAACCTCCTCCAGTCCCTACAGCCCTCCCTATCTCTGTAACCTCCTCCAGCCTCTGCAACCCTCCCTATCTCTGTAACCTCCTCCAGCCCCTACAACCCTTCCTATCTCTGTACCCTCCTCCGGCCCCTCCAACCCTTCCTGCCTCTGTAACCTCCTCCAGCCCCTAGAATGCTCCCTATCTCTGTAACCTCCTCCAGCCCCTACACCCCTCCCTATCTCTGTAACCTCCTACAGCCCCCACAACCCTCCCTAACTCTGTAACCTCCTCCAGCCCCTAGAACCCTCCCTATCCCTCTAACCTCCTCCAGCCCCTACAACCCTCCCTATCTCTGTAACCTCCTCCTGCCTCTACAACCCTCCCTATCTCTGTAACCTCCTCCAGCCCCTTCAACCTTCCCTATCTCTGTAACCTCCTCCAGCCTCTACAACCCTCCCTATCTCTGTAACCTCCTCCAGTCCCTACAACCCTCCCTATCTCTGTAACCTCCTCCAGCCCCTACAACCCTTCCTATCTCTCTAACCTCTTCCAGCTCCTACAGCCCTCCCTATCTCTGCAACCTCCTCCAGCACCTACAACCCTCCCTATCTCTGTAACCTCCTCCAGCCCCTACAACCTCCCCATCTCTGTAACCTCCTCCTGCCCCTAGACCCCTCCCTATCTCTGTAACCTCCAACAGTCACTACACCCCTCCCTATCTCTGTAACCTCCTCCAGCCCCTATAACCCTCCCTATCTCTGTAATTTCCTCCAGTCCCTGGATGCCTCTCTATCTCTCTAACCTCCACCAGTCCCTACATCCCTCCCTATCTCTGTAACCTCCTCCAGCACCTATAAACCTCCCTATCTCTGTAACCTCCTCCAGCCCCTATAACCCTCCCTATCTCTGTATCCTCCACCAGCCTTTACAACCCTCCCTAGCTCTGTAACCTCCTCCAGCCCCTACAAACCCCCCCATCTCTGTAAGCTCCTCCAGCCCCTTTTACCTTCATTATCTCTGTAACTTCCTCCAGCCTCTACAACCCTCCCGACCTCTGTAACCTCCTCCAGCCTTTGCAACCCTCCCTATCTCTGTAACCTCCTCCAGCCCCTACAACCTTCCCTATCTCTGTAACCTCCTCCAGCCCCTACAACCCTTCCTATCTCTGTACCCTCCTCCGGCCCCTCCAACCCTTCCTACCTCTGTAATTTCCTCCAGCCCCTACAGCCCTTCCTACCTCTGTAACCCCCTCCAGCCCGTAGAACCTTCCCTATCTCTGTAACCTCCACCAGTCCCTACACCCCTCCCTATCTCTGTAACCTCCTCCAGCCCCTTTAACCCTCCCTATCTCTGTAACCTCCTCCTGCCCTTACAACCCTCCCTATCACTGTAACCTCCTCCGGCCCCTCCAACCCTTCCTACCTCTGTAACCTCCTCCAGTCCCTACAACCCTCCCTATCTCTGTAACCTCCTCCAGCCCCTACAACGCTCCCTATCTCTGTAACCTCCTCCAGCCCCTATAACCCTCCCTATCTATGTAATCTCCTCCAGCCTCTACAACCCTCCCTATCTTTGTAACCTCCTCCAACCGCTACAACCCTTCCTATCTCTGTAACCTCCTCCAGCCCCTTCATCCCTCCCTATCTCTGTAACCTCCTCCTACCCCTACAATGCTCCCTATCCCTGTAACCTCCTCCAGCCCCTACACCCCTCCCTATCTCTGTAACCTCCTACAGCCCCCACAACCCCTCCTATCTCTGTATCCTCCTCCAGCCCCTAGAGCCCTCCCTATCTCTCTAACCTACAAAAGTCCCTACACCCCTCCCTATCTCTGTAACCTCCTCCAGCCCCTATAATCCTCCCTATCTCTGTAACCTCCTCCAGCCCCTACAACCCTCCCTATCTCTGTAACCTCCTCCAGCCCCTACAACCCTCCCTATCTCTGTAACCTCCTCCAGCCTCTACAACCCTCCCTATCTCTGTAACCTCCTCCAGCCCCTACAACCTTCCCTATCTCTGTAACCTCATACAGCCTCTACAACCCTCCCTATCACTGTAACCTCCTCCGGCCCCTCCAACCCTTCCTACCTCTGTAACCTCCTCCAGTCCCTACAACCCTCCCCCTCTCTGTAACCTCCTCCAGCCCCTACAACGTTCCCTATCTCTGTAACCTCCTCCAGCCCCTATAACCCTCCCTATCTCTGTAACCTCCTCCAGACTCTACAAACCTCCCTATCTCTGTAACCTTCTCCACCCCCTACAACCCTTCCTATCTCTGTAACCTCCTCCAGCCACTTTCAACCCTCCCTATCTCTGTAACCTCCTCCAGCCCCTACAACCCTCCCTATCTCTGTAACCTCCTGCAGCCCCTACACCCCTCCCTATCTCTGTAACCTCCTCCAGCCCCTACACCCCTCCCTATCTCTGTAACCTCCTCCAGCCCCTAGAACCCTCCCTATCTCTCTAACCTCCACCAGTCCCTACGCCCCTCCCTATCTCTGTAACCTCCTCCAGCCCCTATAACCCTCCCTATCTCTGTAACCTCCTCCAGCCCCTACAACCCTCCCTATCTCTGTAACCTCCTCCAGCCCCTACAACCCTCCCTATCTCTGTAACCTCCTCCAGCCTCTACAACCCTCCCTATCTCTGTAACCTCCTCCAGCCCCTACAACCCTCCCTATCTCTGTAACCTCCTCCAGTCCCTACAACCCTCCCTATCTCTGTAACCTCCTCCAGCCCCTTCAACCCTCCCTATCTATGTAACCTCCTCCAGCCCCTACAACCCTTCCTACCTCTGTAACCTCCTCCAGCCCCTACAACCCTCCCTTCTCTGTAACCTCCTCCAGCCCCTACACCCCTCCCTATCTCTGTAACCTCTTCCAGCTCCTACAACCCTCCCTATCTCTGCAACCTCCTCCAGCACCTACAACCTTCCCTATCTCTGTAACCTCCTCCAGCCCCTACAACCGCCCCATCTCTGTAATCTCCTCCTGCCCCTACACCCCTCCCTATCTCTGTAACCTCCACCAGTCACTACACCCCTCCCTATCTCTGTAACCTCCTCCAGCCCCGATAACCCTCCCTATCTCTGTAACCCCTTCCAGTCCCTAGACGCCTCCCTATCTCTCTAACCTCCACCAGTCCCTACACCCCTCCCTATCTCTGTAACCTCCTCCAGTCCCTAGACGCCTCCCTATCTCTGTAACCTCCACCAGTCCCTACATCCCTCCCTATCTCTGTAACCTCCTCCAGCCCCTATAACCCTCCCTATCTCTGTAACCTCCACCAGCCTCTACAACCCTCCCTATCTCTATAACCTCCTCCAGCCCCTACAACCCTCCCTATCTCTGTAACCTCTTCCAGCCCCTACTACCCTCCCTATCTCTGTAACTTCCTCCAGCCTCTACAACCCTCCCTATCTCTGTAACCTCCTGCAGCCTCTGCAACCCTCCCTTATTCTGTAACCTCCTCCAGCCCCTACACCCCTCCCTATCTCTGTAACCTCCTCCAGCCCCTACAATGCTCCCTATCTCTGTAACCTCCTCCAGCCCCTACAACCCTCCCTATCTTTGTAACCTCCTGCAGCCCCTCCAAACCTTCCTACCTCTGTAACCTCCTCCAGCCCCTACAACCCTCCCTATCTCTGTAACCTCCTCCAGCCCCTACGACCCTCCCTATCTCTGTAACCTCCTACAAACCTCCGAGATCTCTGCACTCCTCCAATTCCGGCCTCTTGAGCATCCCCCGATTCCCATCGCTCCACCATTGGCGGCCGTGCCTTCACTGCCTTGTGGGGGCCCTGAGCTCTGGAATTCCCTCCCTTAACCTCTCCCTCTTCCCCTCTGTTTCTCCCTCTCTCTATCTCTCCCGCTCTCTCTCTCTCTCTATCTCTCTCTCGCCCTCTCCCTCTCTCCCTCTCTCTCTCTTTCTCCCTCTGTCTCTGTTGCTCTCGCTCTTTAAAAACCGAGCTCTTTGAACGAGCTTTTTTGCTCCCCTGTCCCCAGTATCTCCGTGTGTGGCTCGGAGTCAGGTTGTGATTGGCTGAGGCTGCTGCGAGGCTCCTTGGGGGATGTTTAACTCTGCCAGCGGTGTAGTTCAAAGGTGCTGTGTTGTAATGAATAAGCGCTGGTTCTCTTACAGACCTTGTGGCCAAAGACGTCATTGAGAAGTGGCTGAAATACCTGAGGAACGAACTGCCTGCAGTGGCCTTCAAAGCTTGTACCCAGGCGCAGAGTAAGAACCTGGTGAGTGGCACCATTGCGCCCGCCCCCCCCGCTCTCTCCAGCTGTGCAGATTGAGACGGTCAGAGCGGGCGAGAGTGTGTGTGAGCGGAACACCAGCCCTCTTGTCCCTTCAGCCTATCTTGCCTTAGCGAGATCCTAGCCCCGACTGTTCGTTCAACATGCCCCATCGTGTTACTGTCAGAGTTTGAGGGAGTGCCGCACTGTCGGAGGGTCAGTGCTGAGGGAGTGCCGCACTGTCGGAGGGTCAGTGCTGAGGGAGTGCCGCACTGTCGGAGGGTCAGTGCTGAGGGAGTGCCGCACTGTCGGAGGGTCAGTGCTGAGGGAGTGCCGCACTGTCGGAGGGTCAGTGCTGAGGGAGTGCCGCACTGTCGGAGGGTCAGTGCTGAGGGAGTGCCGCACTGTCGGAGGGTCAGTGCTGAGGGAGTGCCGCACTGTCGGAGGGTCAGTGCTGAGGGAGTGCCGCACTGTCGGAGGGTCAGTGCTGAGGGAGTGCCGCGCTGTCGGAGGGTCAGTGCTGAGGGAGTGCCGCGCTGTCGGAGGGTCAGTGCTGAGGGAGTGCCGCGCTGTCGGAGGGTCAGTGCTGAGGGAGTGCCGCGCTGTCGGAGGGTCAGTGCTGTGGGAGCGCCTCACAGTCGGAGGGTCAGTTCTGAGGGAGCGCCGCACTGTCGGAGGGTCAGTGCTGAGGGAGTGCCGCACTGTGGGAGGGTCAGTGCTGAGGGAGTGCCGCACTGTGGGAGGGTCAGTGCTGAGGGAGCGCCGCACTGTGGGAGGGTCAGTTCTGAGGGAGCGCCGCACTGTCGGAGGGTCAGTGCTGAGGGAGCGCCGCACTGTCAGAGGGTCAGCGCTGAGGGAGCGCCGCACTGTCAGAGGGTCAGCGCTGAGGGAGCGCCGCACTGTCGGAGAGTCAGCGCTGAGGGAGCGCTGCACTGTGGGAGGGTCAGTGCTGAGGAAGTGCCGCACTGTCGGAGGGTCAGTGCTGAGGGAGTGCCGCGTTGTTGGAGGGTCAGTGCTGTGGGAGAGCCGCACTGTCGGAGGGTGAGTGCTGAGGGAGCGCCGCACTGTCGGAGGGTGAGTGCTGAGGGAGCGCCGCACTGTCAGAGTGTCAGCGCTGAGGGAGTGCCGCACTGTTGGAGGGTCAGTGCTGAGGGAGTGCCGCACTGTCGGAGGGTCAGTGCTGAGGGAGTGCCGCACTGTCGGAGGGTCAGTGCTGAGGGAGTGCCGCACTGTGGGAGGGTCAGTGCTGAGGGAGTGCCGCACTGTGGGAGGGTCAGTGCTGAGGGAGCGCCGCACTGTGGGAGGGTCAGTTCTGAGGGAGCGCCGCACTGTGGGAGGGTCAGTGCTGAGGGAGCGCCGCACTGTCAGAGTGTCAGTGCTGAGGGAGCGCCGCACTGTGGGAGGGTCAGTGCTGTGGGAGTGCCGCACTGTCAGAGGGTCAGCGCTGAGGGAGCGCCGCACTGTCGGAGAGTCAGCGCTGAGGGAGTGCCGCACTGTGGGAGGGTCAGTGCTGAGCGGGCGCCGTACTGTCAGAGGGTCAGCGCTGAGGGAGCGCCGCACTGTCAGAGGGTCAGCGCTGAGGGAGCGCCGCACTGTCGGAGAGTCAGCGCTGAGGGAGCGCTGCACTGTGGGAGGGTCAGTGCTGAGGGAGTGCCGCACTGTCGGAGGGTCAGTGCTGAGGGAGTGCCGCGTTGTTGGAGGGTCAGTGCTGTGGGAGAGCCGCACTGTCGGAGGGTGAGTGCTGAGGGAGCGCCGCACTGTCGGAGGGTGAGTGCTGAGGGAGCGCCGCACTGTCAGAGTGTCAGCGCTGAGGGAGCGCCGCACTGTTGGAGGGTCAGTGCTGAGGGAGTGCCGCACTGTCGGAGGGTCAGTGCTGAGGGAGTGCCGCACTGTCGGAGGGTCAGTGCTGAGGGAGGTGGAGTTTTACACATGTGTAACGTAAGCGGCTGGCTCCCCGCGGAGCCCCGGCTGCCATACTCTAACCCTGATCTTCACTCCGCCCCTGACAGCATCGCAGCAAAGTGCCGGTGGAGAGAGCGAGCGCTGACCTGCTGCAGAGCAGCGCCTGCGTGGGAGCGGACAACCTGATGAGGCTGCTGGGAGGCTACTGCCGCAATCGTGAGCTGAAGACTGCCATCACCGTGGGCGTGGTCGGTAAGGAAAGGAGGAGGGCGCTGCCGCTCGCTCGCTCGGCTGGCTGGGTGGGTGGGTTGCGCCTCTGCTTGTGGTGCCCACCGCGGTGAACCCAGTGGGCCCCTCGAGCATTCCCCCTCCCTCCCCTCTCTGCCCCAGCACCCACCCCCACCCCGCCGAGCCCGTTGAGCAACAGTGGGGGGAGCGCACGAGCTCAGAGCACGAGGAGGCCTTTCGGCCCCTCGACCCTACTCCCCCATTCCATAAGATCATGGCTGATCCGATTGTGGCCTCCACTCCACTTCCCTGTCCCCCCTCCCTCATAACCCTCGACTCCCTCGTCGATCAGAAATCTGCCTCACTCGGCCTTGAATATATTGTGACCCGGCCCCCACTGCTCTCAGGGGGAGGGGAGGGAGAGAATTCCACAGACTGACCACCCTCTGAGACAAGAAATTCCTCCTCATCTCTGTCTTTAATGGGAGACCCCTCATTCTGAAACTGTGCCCCCCCCTCCCCTTATTCTAGATTCCCCCCCCGTGAGGGGGGGTAAACATCCCCTCAGCATCCACCCTGTCAAACCCCCTCCCCTCAGAATCTGTCATGTTTCAATAAGATCACCTCTCATTCTTCTAAACTCCAATGGGTAGAGGCCCAACCTGCTCAACCTTTCCCCATCAGACAAACCCCCTTCGTCCCAGGAATCAGCCGAGTGAACCTTCTCTGAACGGCTTCCAATGCGAGTCTGTCCCTCCTTAAGTAAGGAGACCAGAACTGTCCACAGAGCCCCAGGAGCGGCCTCACCAACGCCCTGTCCAGTTGTAGCAAGACTTCCCCACTTTTATACTCCATCCCCCCTCCCCCTCGCAATAAAGGACAACTTTCCATTTGCCGTCCCAATCACTCGCTGCATCTGCGTACTAACTATTTTGAGATTCATGTACCAGGACACCCAGATCCCTCTGCACCGCAGCCCCCCAGCAGCCTCTCTCCCCACTTCAACCAACGTCCCGGGAATGGGAACGAGCCAACCTTCTCGGAACTGCCTCCGACAGGAGGGTTTAGTAAACGCTGGCCTAGCCAGTGACACCCCCCTCTGCGAATGAACTAAAAAGAAAAGTCCCTCCTTCAGCAAAAAGGGGGAACCAAAGCTGAAAGTGTGCAACGGGTGAAAGGGGAGGGGGGGGGGGCGGGTGGTGGGGGGTGAATTCTGGGACGGGGAATGTCTTCGTTTTGCCCCTGACACCCACCCCTGCCCCATTTTGACTCTCCTTCCCCCTCCCCCGAGCGCTGCCAGAATCAAAACGGCGGACGAACGCGCCTCGGCCTGGGGCTGCGTGTCCGGGAGAGGGCGCGGGGTGGTGGGGGGGGGGGCGTGGGTGTGGGGGGGTGGGGTGCGTGGGGGAGACGTCTGCTCTCCCACAGCCCATGGAAACCGGGCCCAGGCGAGGCGAGACCATGCTGACCCCCCCGCCCTGGGGACGGTGGGTGGGTTAAGCCGCTATGGAAAGATCGGTGGGGGGAGAGCTCGACTGAGACGTTCCACCACCCCCCCCCCAGCACCCCCCCCCCCCCACCCTCCCCTGGGTTTACAGCCGGGGGTGTGGGGGAAAAGGGGCGGCCGCCTCCCTTTGGCGCTCACCAGCCCCTCCCCCGCAACCCGAAGCCGGGCAAACCAAAATGGCGGTCGGAGACGGAGGAAGGGGCAACTGGGAAAGAGCTGGGGTGGCGGCTGCTGCTGACAGGACTGTGTGGCGCTGGGGGGGTGGAGGGGGGGTGGGGGGGGGAGTTGGGGGGGCGGTTGGAGGGCCTGATGGTGAACTCTTCCCCCCCTTCAGCCCCTCTCCCGCCCCCTTAGCGGTTTGGGTTGACCTCTAACCTTCGACTCCCCCACCCCCACCCCCACCCCCACCCCCACCCCCACCCCAGACTGAGGCTGTGCAGCAGGTGAGGTTTGGGCATGAAGGGTGTTGGGCTGTAGGGACAGAGGGAGGATGACACGGTCAGGGGTGGGGGGGGGTGGTGGGGGGGGAGGTGGTGGTGGTTAGGGAAGAGGGGGGTAATTTTTTTGTTCTCTAGCCTCATTGGCCCCTCTCCCAGGCCCCGCCCTAAATTCCCGCCGGCTTCAGAACGCCCGGCGGTTTACCCGAGGCTCGGGGGGGGGGGAGGGGCGGGTGGGGGAGGTCAGGGTGGGGGTTCGAGGCCGGAGAAGCCTGGTTGATTGCGGTGGTGGGGGAGGGGGCGAACCCTGGCTCGGCCGACCTCAACGCGCGAGGGCCCTCTCTGTTCCCGGTGGCGGCCGGGTCAGGGTGCGCCGCGGGCTGTGACGCCACCCGCAGTCAAATAGCCCACCCAATTACGGGGGGGGTTGGGGTTGGCGGCGGTGGGGGGGTGGGGGGGGCACCCCAATTCGGCCTGGGACATCTTGGCGTTGGGGCGGGGTGGGGAGGGGGAGCGTGCACTTTGCCTGCCGCCCTGTCCCCGAGCCGGCCGTGTCTCCGTCTGAGCTATTTGGCCGCGTGAGGCGGCGGACACCTGCCCCGGTGTCCTCGTGCGTGGCAGCGGTGAGCGGCCCAAGCCGACGGGAGTTTGGCTCACTTCACCCGACCGGGCACCTCCCCAGCGATAGCTGTCTAACCCAGTCTCCTGTTTCTCTTTTCTCTGTGTGTGCGTGTGTGTGTGTGTGTGTGTGTGTGTGTGTGTGTGTGTGTGTGTGTGTGTGTGTGCGCGCGCGTGCGCGCACGCCTCGCTCAACATTCCCAGGATTTCCAAATGTCGGGAAGAGCAGCTTAATCAACAGCCTGAAAAGAGCACGGGCCTGCAGTGTGGGCGCAACCCCTGGAGTGACCAAGTAAGTGGGAACGTGACCCCAGTTCTCCCCCCACACACCCCGACAGTGTGTGTGCAAGTATACGTCCATTGACACTCAGTTAACCAAGCTTATCCCAAGATAATGTAACGCATCCCGGTATCCCACTATGTCAACACTTGGGAAAGATCGCTGCATACCCGCCCTTACCCCGGCCATCTGATTTGTATCTCAACAGCATCTCACAGACCTGCTCCCCTACCAGGCCTTAAACATTCACTCCCTCCACCACCGACACACAGGGGCAGCAATGTGTGTACCATCTACAAGATGCACTGCAGCAACTCGCCAAGGCTCCTTCGACAGCGCTGCCCAAGCCCAGACTCCCCCTGGGAGTGTTTGATGGGGACAGTGTAGAGGGAACTTTACTCTGTATCTAAACCTGTGCTGTACCTGTCCTGGGAGTGTTTGATGGGGACAATGTAGAGGGAGCTTTACTCTGTATCTAACCCCGTGCTGTACCTGCCCTGGGAGTGTTTGATGGGGACAGTGTAGAGGGAGCTTTACTCTGTATCTAACCCTGTGCTGTTCCTGTCCTGGGAGTGTTTGATGGGGACGGTGTAGAGGGAGCTTTATTCTGTATCTAACATCGTGCTGTACCTGTCCTGGGAGTGTTTGATGGGGACGGTGTAGAGGGAGCTTTACTCTGTGTCTAACCCCGTGCTGTACTTGCCCTGGGACTATTTGATGGGGGCAGAGTAGAGGGAGCTTTACTCTGTATCTAACCCCGTGCTGTACCTGTCCTGGGAGTGTTTGATGGGGACGGTGTAGAGGGAGCTTTACTCTGTATCTAACCCCGTGATGTACCTGTCCTGGGAGTGTTTGATGGGGACGGTGTAGAGGGAGATTTACTCTGTATCTAACCCCGTGCTGTACCTGTCCTGGGAGTGTTTGATGGGGACAGTGAAGAGGGAGCTTTACTCTGTATCTAACCCCGTGCTGTACCTGTCATGGGAGTGTTTGATGGGGACAGTGTAGAGGGAGCAGACCTTCAGCAGTGAGTGACCATAGTTCTCCTCCCGCAGGTGCCTGCAAGAGATTCACCTCGACAAGCACATCAAGCTGTTGGACTGTCCTGGCATCGTCATGGCAACGTCTACCTCGGACGCTGCCGTCATCCTGCGAAATTGTGTGAAGATCGAGCAGCTGCAGGATCCAGTGGAACCAGTGGCTGCCATTTTGAGACGGTGTAACAAGCAACAGGTGAGTGACAACATGACAGGGCTTGGCAGAATTCCATCGCCACCTCCACCAGTCTCCCCGTCACCCCCGAAACGGGTTCGATGCTCAAGGGTCAGTGCTGAGGGAGCGCCGCACTGTGGGAGGGTCAGTGCTGAGGGAGCGCCGCACTGTCGGAGGGTCAGCGCTGAGGGAGCGCCGCACTGTCGGAGGGTCAGCGCTTAGGGAGCGCCGCACTGTCTGAGGGTCAGTGCTGAGGGAGCTTAAACGACAATAGCAGGAAATATTCAGCAGGCTGGGCAGCATCTGTGGAGAGAGACAGAGTTAACATTTCACGTCAGTGACACTGCGTCTGAAGTGAGGAGTGTTTGAAATGTAATCGGCTTTGGGTAAGTGAATGCTCCCCACCACCTTCTCCAGGGCAATGAGTGATGGGCAATAAACGCCGGACTAGTCCATGATGCCCCCATCCCATAAGTGAATACCAAAAAAATGTGGGGGTAAGAACAAAAGGGGTGGTCTGTGGACCCAAGTGGGTTCATGGTGCGAGACCAAAGGGAGCGTTAACAGGACAAGTAAAGAAAACAAAGCGCGGGCTAGAGGAGGTGCGAATGGCAGGATAGCAGTCGTCCGATCGAGGAGAGCAGGTAGAATTGAGAAAAGTCAAACCAAAGGCAAAACCCCAGAGGAAAATGGCGGGGGGGCGGCGGAGGTCAGAGTCCGAAATTGTTGAGTCTGGGAGACGGCTGAGTGCCGATCGGGAAGACGCGGTGCTGTTCCCGGAGCCTGTGTCCGGCTTCTTGGGAAGATTCCGGGAGGCCTGTCCGCGAGGTGTGAGTGATTTCTGAGTCAGACGACTCTTCCCAAACTCCCAGCCTCCTGCTCATTCAGAAGTCAGTATCCGATTAACCGAGCTTTATCCCCCCCCCATCCCACGGCGTTCCCCCGTCTCGGCTCCATGAACCAGTTTCTCACGCCTCACCTTCTGCGTCTCGCAGGTCATGCGGCATTACAATATCCCTGAGTTCCGGGACACGCAGGAATTCCTGGCAGTGCTGGCCCGGAGGTTGGGGAAGCTGAGGAAGGGAGGGCACCCAGATCATGAGAAGGCAGCCAAGACCGTCCTCGCCGACTGGACCAGGTACCGCGCCTGCGCTATCCGGACCGCGTTCTCCCCCCCACCCCCCCGCTCTGTACGTCACAGCGCTCCTTCGGCGCTGACCCTCTGACAGTGCGGCGCTCCCTCAGCACTGACCCTCCGACTGTGCGGCGCTCCCTCAGCACTGACCCTCCGACTGTGCGGCGCTCCCTCAGCACTGACCCTCCGACAGTGCGGAGCTCCCTCAGCGCTGACCCTCCGACAGTGCGGCACTCCCTCAGCGCTGACCCTCCGACAGTGCGGAGCTCCCTCAGCGCTGACCCTCCGACAGTGCGGCGCTCCCTCAGCGCTGACCCTCCGACAGTGCGGTTCTCCCTCAGCACTGACCCTCCGACAGTGCGGCGCTCCCTCAGCACTGACCCTCCGACAGTGCGGCCCTCCCTCAGCACTGACCCTCCCACAGTGTGGCACTCCCTCAGCACTGACCCTCCCACAGCGCGGCGCTCCCTCAGCACTGACCCTCCGACAGTGCGGCACTCCCTCAGCACCGACCCTCCGACAGTGCGGCACTCCCTCAGCACTGACCCTCCCACAGTGCAGCGCTCCCTCAGCACTGACCCTCCCACAGTGCGGCGCTCCCTCAGCGCTGACCCTCCGACAGTGCGGTGTTATCTCATCACTGACCCTCCGACAGTGCGGTGCTCCCTCAGCACTGACCCTCCCACAGTGCGGCTCCCCCTCAGCACCGACCCTCCGATAGCCCGGCGCTCCCTCAGCTCTGACCCTCCGACAGTGCGGCGCTCCCTCGGCACTGGCCTCGTGAGGGGGCGTGCGAGGTTTGAGTGAGCCAGGTTGCGCGTCTCATGGCCGAATCATCTGGTCTCCCCTCAGCGGCAAGATCTGCTACTTCACCCAGCCACCGGAGACCCACACCCTCCCCACCCACATCAGTGCCGAGATCGTCGCGGAGCTGGGCAAGGCGTTCGACATCGAGGAGTTAGAGAAAGGAAACCAGGAGTCCCTCAGCAGTGAGTAAACAGAGGAAAAATCCACATTTCCCCATCTTAGGACCCCCCCAAAGCGCTTCACAGCCTCCGAGTGCAGTCACTGCCTTTTTATCTTAACTAACTCATACCCAGGATGTGGGGGTCGCTGGCTGGGCCCTGCATTTATTGCCCATCCCTAATTGCCCTTGTTCAGAGGGGCATTCAAGAGTCAACCACATTTGCTGTGGGGTCTGGAGTCACGTGTGGACCCAGACTGTGTAAGGAGGGCAAGTTTCCCTCCCCACAGGGGGATTAGTGACCCAGATGGGGTTTTTTCACCGGTCGACAATAGATTCACGGTCACCGTCAGACTGTTCATTCCAGATTTTTACTGATTCAAATTCTGCCGGGGGTGGGATTTGAACCTGGGTCCCCAGAGCTTTACCCCGGACGACTGACTAGTCCAGCGACAATACCAACACGCCATCTCCTCCCCTGTAATGGCGGTAATGCAGCAGCTGATTTAGGCACAGCAAGATCCCACCAACAGCCAATGCCATAAAGACCCAGATCGTCTGTTTTTTTGTGATGTTGTCTGAGGGGTAAATATTGCCCCCCAGGGCATCGGGGAGAACACCCACCCCCCCCCGCCTCCTCGCCCCACACCCCACCCCCCTCCTCGCCCCACACCCCACCCCCCTTCTCGCCCCACACCCCACCCTCCCCCCACACTCCACCCTCCCCCCTCGCCCCACACCCCACCCCCCTCCTCGCCCCACACCCCACCCCCCTCCTCGCCCCACACCATACCCCCCCTCACCCCACACCCCACCCTCGCCCCACACCCCACCCCCCTCCTCGCCCCACACCCCACCCCCCTCCTCGCCCCACACCATACCCCCCCTCGCCCCACACCCCACCCTCCCCCCACACCCCACCCTCCCCCCTCCTCGCCCCACACCCCACCCCCCTCCTCGCCCCACACCCCACCCCCCTCCTCGCCCCACACCATACCCCCCCTCGCCCCACACCCCACCCTCCCCCCACACCCCACCCTCCCCCCTCGCCCCACACCCCACCCCCCTCCTCGCCCCACACCCCACCCCCCTCCTCGCCCCACACCCCACCCCCCTCCTCGCCCCACACCATACCCCCCCTCGCCCCACACCCCACCCTCCCCCCTCGCCCCACACCCCACCCCCCTCCTCGCCCCACACCATACCCCCCCTCGCCCCACACCCCACCCTCCCCCCACACCCCACCCTCCCCCCTCGCCCCACACCCCACCCCCCTCCTCACCCCACACCATACCACCCCCTCGCCCCACACCCTACCCTCCCCCCTCGCCCCACACCCTACCCTCCCCCCTCGCCCCACACCCCACCCTCCCCCCTCGCACCACACCCCCCCTTCGCCCCACAACCTACCCCCCCACCGCGCTATTCTGACAATAGTGGCTGTGGGATCTTTCACGTCCACCTGAGAGGGCAGACAAGGGTATTGGGTTTAACCTCTTATCCCAAAAAACAGCACCACACAGTCCTCCCCTTCCCTCCGCTCTCTTTTCTGTCCCTCACAGCACTCCCTCTGACCCTTCGACAGTGCGGCGCTCCCGCAGCGCTGACCCCCCGACAGTGCGGCGCTCCCTCAGCACTGACCCTCTGACAGTGCGGATCTCCCTCAGCGCTGACCCTCCAACAGTGCGGCACTCCCTCAGCACTGACCCTCCCACAGTGCGGCGCTCCCTCAGCGCTGACCCTCCGACAGTGCGGCGCTCCCTCAGCACTGACCCTCCGACAGTGTGGCGCTCCCTCAGCGCTGACCCTCCGACAGTGCGGCGCTCCCTCAGCGCTGACCCTCCGACAGTGCGGCGCTCCCTCAGCGCTGACCCTCCGACAGTGCGGCGCTCCCTCAGCGCTGACCCTCCGACAGTGCGGCGCTCCCTCAGCGCTGACCCTCCGACAGTGCGGCGCTCCCTCAGTACTGTCACTGTGCCGGGGGAGAGTTGGTCCCGGATCATGTGACTCAAGTCTCTGGAGTGGGGGGGCTCAAATCCATATCCCCCTGACTCGAAGCACCCTGGACCATTAGCTCCAGAGGGTTATGGCGCCATCAATTTGAGGTGAGACGGGACAGAATGGTGGCGGGGACAGTCCATCAATAACAGTTCGATGCTTGTGCTGCAGAGATCGAGTCTCCCGCGGGAGAGAGCGGAATCTGCATTGAGATGTCCGGAATGACGAGCGGGGAGAACGAACCTCCCCACACATGTGAAATGGAAGAGGATAAGACGACGCAGGAGAGCGAGGGAGTGGCCACAGACATCGACAGCACCCAGGACTCGCAGGTAAAGACGCTTGAAACATTCGAGCCATCACATCAACTGAGAGTCATCCCCTGAAACAGACTCAGTGTAACACTGGTGAAAACGTGCTCCTGTACTTTGTGGCCTTTGAGGGGTTAGTATATTCCTGATTTCTGTATTGTACATGGGCAGTGTACTCGAATAAAAGAGCAACTATCCTACTTGGAATACCATGCACAGTTCCAGTCCCCGAATCCCGCTTGGAATACCGTGCACAGTTCCAGTCCCTGAATCCCACCTGGAATACTGTGCACAGTTCCAGTCCCTGAATCCCACCTGGAATACCGTGCACAGTTCCAGTCCCTGAATCCCACCTGGAATACCGTGCACAGTTCCAGTCCCTGAATCCCACTTGGAATACCGTGCACAGTTCCAGTCCCTGAATCCCACTTGGAATAGCGTGCACAGTTCCAGTCCCTGAATCCCACCTGGAATACCGTGCACAGTTCCAGTCCCTGAATCCCACTTGGAATACCGTGCACTGTTCCGGTCTCTGTGTCCCACTTGGAATACCGTGCACAGTTCCAGTCCCTGAATCCCACTTGGAATACCGTGCACAGTTCCAGTCCCCGAATCCCACTTGGAATACCGTGCACAGTTCCAGTCCTTGAATCCCACTTGGAATACCGTGCACAGTTCCAGTCCCCGAATCCCACTTGGAATACTGTGCACAGTTCCAGTCCCTGAATCCCACTTGGAATACTGTGCACAGTTCCAGTCCCTGAATCCCACTTGGAATACCATGCACAGTTCCAGTCCCCGAATCCCACTTGTAATACTGTGCACAGTTCCAGTCCCTGAATCCCACTTGGAATACTGTGCACAGTTCCAGTCCCCGAATCCCACTCGGAATACCGTGCTCAGTTCCGATCCCCGAATCCCACTTGAAATACCATGAACAGTTCCGGTCTCCGTATCCCACTTGGAATACCGGGCACAGTTCCGCTCTCCGTATCCCACTCGGAATACTGTGCACAGTTCCGGTCTCCATATCCCACTCGGAATACCGTGCACAGTTCCGGTCTCCGTATCCCACTTGGAATACCGTGCTCAGTTCCGATTCCCGAATCCCACTTGAAATACCATGCACAGTTCCGGTCTCTGTATCCCACTTGGAATACCGGGCACTGTTCCGGTCCCGTATCCCACTTGGAATACCGTGCATGGATCCAGTCTCTGTATCCCACTTGGAATACTGCGCACAGTCCTGGTCTCGGTATCCCACTTGGAATACCGTGCACAGTTCCGGTCTCCGTATCCCACTTGGAATACCGCGCACAGTTCCGGTCTCCATATCCCACTTGGAATACCGCGCACAGTTCCGGTCTCCATATCCCACTTGGAATACCGCGCACAGTTCCGGTCTCCGTATCCCACTTGGAATACCGTGCACAGTTCCGGTTTCCGTATTATAAAAAGGATATGGAGACACTGGAGAAGGTGTGAAACAGATTGACGAGGATGATCCCAGATCGGAGAGGTTATAACTATCTGGAAAGGTCGAACCGGCCGGGGCTCTTTACTCTGGGAAAGAGGAGGCTGAGGGGGTGACCTGATCCAGCTCTTTAAAATGATGGAGGGGGTTTTGATAGGGTCGACGTAGAGAAGATGTTTCCACTTGTGGGGGATGGGGGGAGTGACCAGAACTAGGTGGGGTGGGGGGGGTGGCATCAATACAAGACAGTCCCTAATAAATCCGATCGAGGGCGGGGAGGGAATTCAGGAGAAAGGTCTTTACCCAGAGAGCGGGGAGAAGGCGGAACTCGCTCCCACAGGGAGGGGCGGTGGAGGTGAATCGTGTCGATGTGTTTAAGGAGCTGGATAAACACATGAGGGGAGAGAGGAATAGAAGGATACGGGGGATGGGGGGGGGGGCAGGAAACACCGGCACGGAGCAGAGGGGCTGAATGCAATGTTCCTCTCTCTCGGCAGTTGAGGAAGATGACGGTGACGTTCGGAAGCAGGAAAGCCAATCCAAAGCAGGCGGGGGAGAAGGTGGAGGCAGCTCCTCGGCTCCCGGACCTGCAGGTGATCAGGGAGCTCGATCCCCTGTGCCAGGGACAGGCTCTGAAAGCAGCAAGCAAGAGGAGGAGGAGGCTGCAGAAGAGGGCAGGTGGGTAATCGGGACGTGGGAGAGTGCAGGAGGGGTGTGTGTGTGTGTGTGTGAGAGAGTGCGGGGTGTCTGTGTGTGTGTGTGTGTGTGTGTGTGTGTGTGTGTGTGTGTGTGTGTGTGTGTGCGTGAGAGAGTGCGGGGTGTGTGTGTGTGTGTGTGTGAGAGAGAGTGCGGGGTGTGTGTGTGTGTGTGTGTGAGAGAGAGTGCGGGGTGTGTGTGTGTGTGAGAGAGAGTGCGGGGTGTGTGTGTGTGTGTGTGTGAGAGAGTGCAGGGTGTGTGTGTGTGTGTGAGAGAGAGTGCGGGGTGTGTGTGTGTGTGAGAGAGAGTGCGGGGTGTGTGTGTGTGCGCGTGTGTGTGTGAGAGTGCAGGGTGTGTGTGTGTGAGAGAGTGCAGGGTGTGTGTGTGTGTGAGAGAGTGCAGGGTGTGTGTGTGTGTGTGTGAGAGAGTGCAGGGTGTGTGTGTGTTAGAGAGTGCGGGGTGTGTGTGTACGCGTGTGTGTGTGAGAGAGTGCGGGGTGTGCGCGTGTGTGTGTGAGAGAGTGCGGGGTGTGTGTGTGTGTGTGTGAGAGAGTGCGGGGTGTGTGTGTGTGTGAGAGAGTGCGGGGTGTGTGTGTGTGTGAGAGAGTGCGGGGTGTGTGTATGTGTGTGAGAGAGTGCGGGGTGTGTGTGTGTGAGAGAGTGTGGGCGGTGTGTGTGTGTGTGAGAGAGAGCGGGGGGTGTGTGTGTGTGAGAGAGAGCGGGGGGTGTGTGTGTGTGAGAGAGTGCAGGGGGTGTGTGTGTGTGAGAGAGTGCGGGGGGTGTGTGTGTGTGAGAGAGTGCGGGGTGTCTGTGTGTGTGTGTGTCTGTGTGTGTGTGTGTGTGTGTCTGTTGAGAGAGAGTGCGGGGTGTGTGTGTGTGTGTGTGAGAGAGAGTGCGGGGTGTGTGTGTGTGTGTGTGAGAGAGTGCGGGGTGTGTGTGTGTGTGTGAGAGAGAGTGCGGGGCATGTGTGTGTGTGAGAGAGTGCAGGGTGTGTGTGTGTGTGTGTGAGAGAGAGTGCGGGGTGTGTGTGTGTGTGTGAGAGAGAGTGCGGGGCGTGTGTGTGTGTGTGTGAGAGAGAGTGCGGGGTGTGTGTGTGTGTAAGAGAGTGCAGGGTGTGTGTGTGTGTGTGAGAGAGTGCAGGGTGTGTGTGTGTGTGTGAGAGAGAGTGCGGGGTGTGTGTGTGTGTGAGAGAGTGCGGGGGGTGTGTGTGTGTGAGAGAGTGCGGGGGGTGTGTGTGTATGAGAGAGTGCGGGGGGTGTGTGTGTGAGAGAGTGCGGGGGGTGTGTGTGTGAGAGAGTGCGGGGGGTGTGTGTGTGAGAGAGTGCGGGGGGTGTGTGTGTGAGAGAGTGCGGGGTGTGTGTGTGTGTGTGTGAGAGAGTGCGGGGTGTGTGTGTGTGTGAGAGAGTGCGGGGTGTGTGTGTGTGTGAGAGAGTGCGGGGTGTGTGTGTGTGTGTGAGAGAGTGCGGGGTGTGTGTGAGAGAGTGAGGGGTGTGTGTGTGTGTGAGTGAGTGCGGGGTGTGTGTATGTGTGTGAGAGAGTGCGGGGTGTGTGTGTGTGAGAGAGTGCGGGCGGTGTGTGTGTGTGAGAGAGAGCGGGGGGTGTGTGTGTGTGAGAGAGTGCGAGGGGTGTGTGTGTGTGTGTGAGAGAGTGCGGGGTGTGTGTGTGTGCGAGGGCGGGGAGTGTGTGTGTGTGAGAGAGTGCGGGGAGTGTGTGTGTGTGAGAGAGTGCGGGGTGTGTGTGTGTGTGAGAGAGTGCGGGGAGTGTGTGTGTGTGAGAGGAGTGCGGGGGTGTGTGTGTGTGAGAGAGAGTGCGGGGGTGTTGTGTGTGTGAGAGAGAGTGCGGGGTGTGTGTGTGTGAAGAGATGCGGGGGTGTGTGTGTGTAGAGAGAGTGCGGGTGTGTCTGTGTGTGTTGTGAAGAGTGCGGGGGTGTCTTGTGTGTGAGAGAGTGCGGGGTGTGTATGTTTGTGTGTGAGAGAGAGTGCGGGGGTGTGTGTGTGTGAGAGAGACTACGGAGGTGTGTGTGTGTGAGAGAGAGTGCGGGGTGTGTGTGTGAGAGAGAGAGTGCGGGGTGTGTGTGTGTAGAGAGAGTACGGAGGTGTGTGTGTGTGAGAGAGAGTGCGGGCTGTGTGTGTGTGTGTGAGAGAGAGTGCGGGGTGTGTGTGTGGAGAGAGTGCGGGGTGTGTCGTGTGAGAGAGTGCGGGTTGTGTGTGTGTGGAGAGAGTGCGGGAGTGGTGTGTGTGTGTGAGAGAGTGGCGGGGTGTGTGTGTGTGTGAGAGAGTGCGGGGTGTGTGTTGTGGAGAGAGTGCGGGGGGTGTTGTATGTGTGAGAGAGTGCGTGTGTTGTGGTGTGTGAGAGAGTGCGGGGTGTGTGTGTGTGAGAGAGAGGGCGGGGTGTGTGTGTGTGTGAGAGAGTATGGAGGTGTGTGTGTGTGAGAGAGTGCGGGGTGTGGGTGTGTGTGAGAGAGTGCGGGGTGTGTGTGTGTGTGAGAGAGTGCGGGTGTGTGTGTGTGTGAAGAGTGCGGGGGTGTGTTGTGTGAGAGAGTGCGGGTGTGTGTGTGTGTGTGAGAGTGCTGGGGTGTGTGTGTGTGAGAGAGTGCGGGGTGTGTGTGTGTGTGAGAGAGTGCGGGGTGTGTGTGAGAGAGTGCGGGGGGTGTGTGAGAGAGTGCGGGGGGTGTGTGTGTGAGAGAGTGCGGGGGGTGTGTGTGTGAGAGAGTGCGGGGTGTGTGTGTGTGTGTGAGAGAGTGCGGGCTGTGTGTGTGTGTGAGAGAGTACGGAGGTGTGTGTGTGTGAGAGAGAGTATGGAGGTGTGTGTGTGTGTGAGAGAGTGAGGGGGTGTGTGTGTGTGTGAGAGAGTGAGGGGTGTGTGTGTGTGTGAGAGAGTACGGAGGTGTGTGTGTGTGTGTGAGAGAGTGCGGGGTGTGTGTGTGTGAGAGAGTGCGGGCGGTGTGTGTGTGTGAGAGAGAGCGGGGGGTGTGTGTGTGTGAGAGAGAGCGGGAGGGGTGTGTGTGTGTGAGAGAGTGCTGGGGGTGTGTGTGTGTGAGAGAGTGCGGGGTGTGTGTGTGTGCGAGTGCGGGGAGTGTGTGTGTGTGAGAGAGTGCGGGTGTGTGTGTGTGTGTGTGAGAGAGTGCGGGGTGTGTGTGTGTGTGTGTGTGTGAGAGAGTGCGGGGTGTGTGTGTGTGTGAGAGAGTGCAGGTGTGTGTGTGTGTGTGTGAGAGAGTGCAGGGTGTGTGTGTGTGAGAGAGTGCAGGGTGTGTGTGTGTGTGAGAGAGTGCAGGGTGTGTGTGTGTGATAGAGTGCAGGGTGTGTGTGTGTGTGTGTGTGTGTGTGTGAGAGAGAGTGCAGGATGTGTGTGTGTGTGTGTGTGATAGAGTGCAGGGTGTGTGTGTGTGTGTGTGTGTGTGTGTGAGAGAGAGTGCGGGGTGTGTGTGTGTGTGTGTAAGAGAGTGCAGGGTGTGTGTGTGTGAGAGAGTGCAGGGTGTGTGTGTGTGAGAGAGTGCAGGGTGTGTGTGTGTGTGTGAGAGAGTGCAGGGTGTGTGTGTGTGTGAGAGAGTGCAGGGTGTGTGTGTGTGTGAGAGAGTGCAGGGTGTGTGTGTGAGAGAGTGCGGGGGGTGTGTGTGTGTGAGAGAGTGCGGGTGTGTGTGTGTGTGTGCGCGTGTGTGTGTGAAAGAGTGCGGGGTGTGCGCGTGTGTTTGTGAGAGAGTGCGGGGTGTGTGTGTGTGTGAGAGAGTGCGGGGTGTGTGTGTGTGTGAGAGAGTGCAGGGTGTGTGTGTGTGTGAGAGAGTGCGGGGTGTGTGTGTGTGAGAGAGTGTGGGCGGTGTGTGTGTGTGTGAGAGAGAGCGGGGGGTGTGTGTGTGTGTGAGAGAGTGCGGGGGGGTGTGTGTGTGTGAGAGAGTGCGGGGGGTGTGTGTGTGTGAGAGAGTGCGGGATGTCTGTGTGTCTGTGTGTGTGTGTGTGTGAGAGAGTGCGGGGTGTGTGTGTGTGTGTGTGTGTGAGAGAGAGTGCGGGGTGTGTGTGTGTGTGTGAGAGAGAGAGTGCGGGGTGTGTGTGTGTGTGTGAGAGAGAGTGCGGGGTGTGTGTGTGTGTGTGTGAGAGAGTGCAGGGTGTGTGTGTGTGTGTGAGAGAGAGTGCGGGGTGTGTGTGTGTGTGTGTGAGAGAGAGTGCGGGGTGTGTGTGTGTGTGTAAGAGAGTGCAGGGTGTGTGTGTGTGTGTGAGTGCAGGGTGTGTGTGTGTGTGTGAGTGCAGGGTGTGTGTGTGTGTGTGTGTGAGAGAGTGCGGGGTGTGTGTGTGTGTGAGAGAGTGCGGGGTGTGTGTGTGTGTGAGAGAGTGCGGGGGGTGTGTGTGTGTGTAAGAGAGTGCGGGTGTGTGTGTGTGTGTGAGAGAGTGCGGGCTGTGTGTGTGTGTGAGAGAGTGCGGGGTGTGTGTGTGTGTGAGAGAGTGCGGGGTGTGTGTGTGTGTGTGAGAGAGTGAGGGGTGTGTGTGTGTGTGAGAGAGTGCGGGGTGTGTGTGTGTGTGAGAGAGTGCGGGCGGTGTGTGTGTGTGTGAGAGAGTGCGGGGGGTGTGTGTGTGTGAGAGAGTGCGGGGTGTGTGTGTGTGTGTGAGAGAGTGCGGGGTGTGTGTGTGTGTGAGAGTGCGGGGAGCGTGTGTGTGTGTGCGAGTGCGGTTAGCGTGTGTGTGAGAGAGTGCGGGGTGTGTGTGTGTGAGAGAGTGCGGGGGGTGTGTGTGTGTGTGTGAGAGAGTGCGGGGTGTGTGTGTGTGTGAGAGAGTGCAGGTGTGTGTGTGTGTGTGAGAGAGTGCAGGGTGTGTGTGTGAGAGAGTGTAGGGTGTGTGTGTGTGTGAGAGAGTGCAGGGTGTGTGTGTGTGTGTGTGTGTGTGTGTGTGTGTGTGTGTGTGTGTGTGTGTGTGAGAGAGAGTGCAGGGTGTGTGTGTGTGTGTGAGAGTGCGGGGTGTGTGTGTGTGTGAGAGAGTGCGGGGTGTGTGTGTGTGTGAGAGAATGCGGGGTGTGTGTGTTTGTGAGAGAGTGCGGGGTGTGTGTGTGTGTGTGAGAGAGTGCAGGGTGTGTGTGTGTGTGTGAGAGAGTGCAGGGTGTGTGTGTGTGTGAGAGAGTGCAGGGTGTGTGTGTGTGTGAGAGAGTGCAGGGTGTGTGTGTGTGTGAGAGAGTGCGGGGTGCGTGTGTGTGTGAGAGAGTGCAGGGTGTGTGTGTGTGTGTGTGTGTGAGAGAGAGTGCAGGGGTTGTGTGTGTGTGTGTGTGAGTGACAGAGTGCGGGGTGTGTGAGTGACAGAGTGCGGGGTGTGTGTGTGTGAGAGAGAGTACGGAGGTGTGTGTGTGTGAGAGATAGTACGGGTGTGTGTGTGTGTGAGAGAGAGTACGGAGGTGTGTGTGTGAGAGAGTATGGAGGTGTGTGTGTGTGTGAGAGAGTACGGAGGTGTGTGTGTGTGAGAGAGAGTACGGAGGTGTGTGTGTGAGAGAGTGTGGAGGTGTGTGTGTGTGTGAGAGAGAGTGTACGGATGTGTGTGTGTGTGAGAGAGAGTGGGGTGTGTGTGTGTGAGAGAGTGCGGGGTGTGTGTGTGTGTGAGAGAGTGCGGGGTGTGTGTGTGTGAGAGAGTGCGGTGTGTGTGTGTGTGTGAGAGAGTGCGGGGTGTGTGTGTGTGTGAGAGAGTGCGGGGTGTGTGTGTGTGTGAGAGAGAGTGCGGGGTGTGTGTGTGTGAGAGAGTGCGGGGTGTGTGTGTGTGTGTGAGAGAGCGCGGGGATTGTGTGTGTGTGAGAGAGTGCGGGGTGTGTGTGTGTGAGAGTGAGTGCGGGGTGTGTGTGGGTGTGAGAGACAGTGCGGGGGGTGTGTGTGTGAGAGTGAGTGCGGGGTGTGTGTGGGTGTGAGAGACAGTGCGGGGGGTGTGTGTGTGTGAGAGAGTGCGGGGGGTGTGTGTGTGTGAGAGAGTGCGGGGGGTGTGTGTGTGTGAGAGAGTGCGGGGGTGTGTGTGTGTGAGAGAGTGCGGGGGGTGTGTGTGTGTGAGAGAGTGCGGGGGGTGTGTGTGTGTGAGAGAGTGCGGGGGGTGTGTGTGTGTGAGAGAGTGCGGGGGGTGTGTGTGTGTGAGAGAGTGCGGGGGGTGTGTGTGTGTGAGAGAGTGCGGAGGTGTGTGTGTGTGAGAGAGTGCGGGGGGTGTGTGTGTGAGAGAGAGTGCGGGGTGTGTGTGTGTGAGAGAGAGTGCGGGGTGTGTGTGTGTGAGAGAGAGTACGGAGGTGTGTGTGTGTGAGAGAGAGTGCGGGGTGTGTGTGTGTGAGAGATAGTACGGGTGTGTGTGTGTGTGAGAGAGAGTACGGAGGTGTGTGTGTGTGAGAGAGAGTACGGAGGTGTGTGTGTGTGAGAGAGAGTGCGGGGTGTGTGTGTGAGAGAGAGTGCGAGGTGTGTGTTTGTGAGAGAGAGTGCGGGGTGTGTGTGTGTGAGAGAGAGTGCGGGGTGTGTGTGTGTGAGAGAGAGAGTGCGGGGTGTGTGTGTGTGAGAGAGAGTGCGGGGTGTGTGTGTGTGAGAGAGAGTGCGGGGTGTGTGCGTGTGAGAGAGAGTGCGGGGTGTGTGCGTGTGAGAGAGAGTGCGGGGTGTGTGCGTGTGAGAGAGAGTGCGGGGTGTGTGCGTGTGAGTGAGAGTGCGGGGTGTGTGCGTGTGAGAGAGAGTGCGGGGTGTGTGCGTGTGAGAGAGAGTGCGGGGTGTGTGTGTGTGAGAGAGAGTGCGGGGTGTGTATGTTTGTGTGTGAGCGAGTGCGGGGTGTGTGTGAGAGAGAGTGCAGTGTGTGTGTGTGAGAGAGTGTGGGGTGTGTGTGTGTGTGAGAGAGTGCGGGGTGTGTGTGTGTGAGAGAGTGCGGGGTGTGTGTGTGAGAGAGTGCGGGGTGTGTGTGTGTGTGAGAGAGAGTGCGGGGTGTGTGTGTGTGTGAGAGAGAGTGCGGGGTGTGTGTGTGTGTGAGAGAGAGTGCGGGGTGTGTGTGTGTTAGAGAGTGCGGGGTGTGTGTGTGTGTGTGAGAGAGAGTGCGGGGAGTGTGTGGGTGTGAGAGTGAGTGCGGGGTGTGTGTGGGTGTGAGAGACAGTGCGCGGGGTGTGTGTGTGTGAGAGAGTGCGGGGGGTGTGTGTGTGTGTGAGAGAGTGCGGGGGGTGTGTGTGTGTGAGAGAGTGCGGGGGGTGTGTGTGTGTGAGAGAGTGCGGGGGTGTGTGTGTGTGAGAGAGTGCGGGGGGTGTGTGTGTGTGAGAGATTGCGGGGGGTGTGTGTGTGAGAGAGAGTGCGGGGGGTGTGTGTGTGAGAGAGAGTGCGGGGTGTGTGTGTGTGAGAGAGAGTGCGGGGTGTGTGTGTGTGAGAGAGAGTGCGGGGTGTGTGTGTGTGAGAGAGAGTGCGGGGTGTGTGTGTGTGAGAGAGAGTGCGGGGGGTGTGCGTGTGTGAGAGAGTGCGGGGTGTGTGCGTGTGAGAGAGAGTGCGGGGTGTGTGCGTGTGAGAGAGAGTGCGGGGTGTGTGCGTGTGAGAGAGAGTGCGGGGTGTGTGCGTGTGAGAGCGAGTGCGGGGTGTGTGTGAGAGAGAGTGCAGTGTGTGTGTGTGAGAGAGTGTGGGGTGTGTGTGTGTGTGAGAGAGTGCGGGGTGTGTGTGTGTGAGAGAGTGCGGGGTGTGTGTGTGAGAGAGTGCGGGGTGTGTGTGTGTGTGAGAGAGTGCGGGGTGTGTGTGTGTGTGAGAGAGTGCGGGGTGTGTGTTTGTGTGAGAGAGTGCGGGGTGTGTGTGTGTGTGTGAGAGAGTGCGGGGTGTGTGTGTGTGAGAGAGTGCGGGGTGTGTGTGTGTGTGTGAGAGAGAGTGCGGGGAGTGTGTGTGTGTGAGAGAGTGCGGGGAGTGTGTGTGTGTGAGAGAGTGCGTTGTGTGTGTGGGTGTGAGAGTGAGTGCGTTGTGTGTGTGGGTGTGAGAGACAGTGCGCGGGGTGTGTGTGTGTGAGAGAGTGCGGGGGGTGTGTGTGTGTGAGAGAGTGCGGGGGGTGTGTGTGTGTGAGAGAGTGCGGGGGGTGTGTGTGTGTGATAGAGTGCGGGGGGTGTGTGTGTGTGAGAGAGTGCGGGGGGTGTGTGTGTGTGAGAGAGAGTGCGGGGTGTGTGTGTGTGAGAGAGAGTGCGGGTTGTGTGTGTGTGAGAGAGAGTGCGGGTTGTGTGTGTGTGAGAGTGTGCGGGGGGTGTGTGTGTGTGAGAGAGTACGGAGGTGTGTGTGTGTGAGAGAGTGTGAGGGGTGTGTGTGTGTGTGAGAGAGTATGGAGGTGTGTGTGTGTGTGAGAGAGTGCGGGGGGTGTGTGTGTGTGAGAGAGAGTGCGGGGTGTGTGTGTGTGTGAGGGAGAATGCAGGGGGTGTGTGTGTGAGGGAGTGCAGTGTGTGTGTGTGTGAGAGAGTGCGGGGTGTGTGTGTGTGTGAGAGAGAGTGCGGGGTGTGTGTGTGTGAGAGAGAGTGCGGGGTGTGTGTGTGTGAGAGAGAGTGCGGGGTGTGTGTGTGTGAGAGAGAGTGCGGGGTGTGTGTGTGTGTGTGAGAGAGTGCGGGGTGTGTGTGTGTGAGAGAGAGTGCGGGGTGTGTGTGTGTGTGAGAGTGAGTGCGGGGTGTGTGTGTGTGTGAGAGTGAGTGCGGGTTGTGTGTGTGTGTGTGTGAGAGTGAGTGCGGGGTGTGTGTGTGTGTGAGAGAGAGTACGGAGGTGTATGTGTGTGACAGAGAGTATGGAGGTGTGTGTGTGTGAGAGAGAGTACGGAGGTGTGTGTGTGTGTGAGAGAGAGTACGGAGGTGTGTGTGTGTGTGAGAGAGAGTACGGAGGTGTGTGTGTGTGTGAGAGAGCGTGCGGGTTGTGTGTGTGTGTGAGAGAGAGTACGGAGGTGTGTGTGTGTGAGAGAGAGTACGGAGGTGTGTGTGTGTGAGAGAGAGTACGGTGGTGTGTGTGTGAGAGAGAGTACGGAGGTGTGTGTGTGTGCGAGAGACAGTACAGAGGTGTGTGTGTGTGAGGGAGTGCAGGGTGTGTGTGTGTGAGAGAGAGTACGGAGGTGTGTGTGTGTGAGAGACAGTACGGAGGTGTGTGTGTGTGAGAGAGAGTGCGGGGTGTGTGTGTGTGTGAGAGTGAGTGCGGGGTGTGTGTGTGTGTGAGAGTGAGTGCGGGGTGTGTGTGTGTGTGAGAGTGAGTGCGGGTTGTGTGTGTGTGTGTGTGAGAGAGTGCGGGGTGTGTGTGTGTGTGAGAGAGAGTGCGGGGTGTGTGTGTGTGTGAGAGTGAGTGCGCGGTGTGTGTGTGTGTGAGAGAGAGTGCAGGGTGTGTGTGTGTGAGAGAGTGCGGGGTGTGTGTGTGTGTGTGAGAGAGAGTGCGGGGTGTGTGTGTGTGAGAGAGAGTGCGGGGTGTATGTGTGTGAGAGAGAGAGTGCGGGGTGTGTGTGTGTGTGAGAGAGAGTGCGGGGTGTGTGTGTGTGTGAGAGTGAGTGCGGGTTGTGTGTGTGTGTGTGTGAGAGTGAGTGCGGGGTGTGTGTGTGTGTGAGAGTGAGTGCGTGGTGTGTGTGTGTGTGAGAGAGAGTGCAGGATGTGTGTGTGTGAGAGAGTGCGGGGTGTGTGTGTGTGTGTGAGAGAGAGTGCGGGGTGTGTGTGTGTGTGAGAGAGAGTGCGGGGTGTGTGTGTGTGAGAGAGAGTGCGGGGAGTGTGTGTGTGAGAGAGAGTGCGGGGTGTGTGTGTGTGTGAGAGAGAGTGCGGGGTGTGTGTGTGTGTGTGAGAGAGTGCGGGGTGTGTGTGTGTGTGTGAGAGAGAGTGCGGGGTGTGTGTGTGTGAGAGAGAGTGCGGGGTGTGTGTGTGTGAGAGAGAGTGCGGGGTGTGTGTGTGTGTGAGAGTGAGTGCGGGGTGTGTGTGTGTGTGAGAGTGAGTGCGGGGTGTGTGTGTGTGTGAGAGAGAGTGCGGGGTGTGTGTGTGTGTGAGAGAGAGCGCGCGGTGTGTGTGTGTGAGAGAGAGTGCGGGGTGTGTGTGTGTGAGAGAGTGTGGGCGGTGTGTGTGTGTGTGAGAGAGAGTACGGAGGTGTGTGTGTGTGAGAGAGAGCGGGGGTGTGTGTGTGTGAGAGAGTGCAGGGGGTGTGTGTGTGTGAGAGAGTGCGGGGGGTGTGTGTGTGTGAGAGAGTGCGGGGTGTCTGTGTGTGTGTGTGTGTGTGTGTGTGTGTGTGTGTGTGTGTGTGTGTGTGTGTGTGTGTGTGTGTGTGTGAGAGAGTGCGGGGTGTGTGTGTGTGTGTGTGAGAGAGAGTACGGAGGTGTGTGTGTGTGTGAGAGAGAGTGCGGGGTGTGTGTGTGTGTGAGAGAGAGTACGGAGGTGTGTGTGTGTGAGAGAGAGTACGGAGGTGTGTGTGTGTGAGAGAGAGTACGGAGGTGTGTGTGTGTGAGAGAGAGTGCGGGGCGTGTGTGTGTGTGTGAGAGAGTGCGGGTGTGTGTGTGTGTGTGAGAGAGTGCGTGGTGTGTGTGTGTGAGAGAGAGTGCGGGTTGTGTGTGTGTGTGAGAGAGTGCGGGGTGCGTGTGTGGTTGGGAGAGAGTGCGGGGTGCGTGTGTGTGTGTGAGAGAGTGCGGGGGGTGTGTGTGTGTGAGAGAGTGCGGGGTGTGTGTGTGTGTGAGAGAGTGCGGGGTGTGTGTGTGTGTGAGAGAGTGCGGGGTGTGTGTGTGTGAGAGAGAGTGCGGGGTGTGTGTGTGTGTGAGAGAGTGCGGGTTGTGTGTGTGGTTGAGAGAGAGTGCGGGGTGTGTGTGTGTGTGAGAGAGTGCGGGGGGTGTGTGTGTGAGAGAGTGTGCGGGGGGTGTGTGTGTGTGAGAGAGTGTGCGGGGGGTGTGTGTGTGTGTGAGAGTGTGAGGGGGGTGTGTGTGTGTGAGAGAGTGTGAGGGGGGTTGTGTGTGTGTGAGAGAGAGTGCGGGGGGTGTGTGTGTGTGAGAGAGAGTGCGGGGTGTGTGTGTGTGTGAGGGAGAATGCAGGGGGTGTGTGTGTGAGGGAGTGCAGGGTGTGTGTGTGTGAGAGAGTGCGGGGTGTGTGTGTGTGTGAGAGAGAGTGCGGTGTGTGTGTGTGTGAGAGAGAGTGCGGTGTGTGTGTGTGTGAGAGAGAGTGCGGGGTGTGTGTGTGTGAGAGAGAGTACGGAGGTGTGTGTGTGTGTGAGAGTGAGTGCGGGGTGTGTGTGTGTGTGAGAGTGAGTGCGGGGTGTGTGTGTGTGTGAGAGTGAGTGCAGGGTGTGTGTGTGTGTGAGAGTGAGTGCGGGGTGTGTGTGTGTGTGAGAGTGAGTGCGGGGTGTGTGTGTGTGTGAGAGAGAGTGCAGGGTGTGTGTGTGTGAGAGAGTGCGAGGTGTGTGTGTGTGTGTGAGAGAGAGTGCGGGGTGTGTGTGTGTGAGAGAGAGTGCGGGGTGTGTGTGTGTGTGTGAGAGAGAGTGCGGGGTGTGTGTGTGTGAGAGAGAGTGTGGAGGTTTGTGTGTGTGAGAGAGAGTGCGGGTTGTGTGTGTGAGAGAGTGTGAGGGGGGTGTGTGTGTGTGAGAGAGAGTGCGGGGGGTGTGTGTGTGTAAGAGAGAGTGCGGGGTGTGTGTGTGTGTGAGGGAGAATGCAGGGGGTGTGTGTGTGAGGGAGTGCAGGGTGTGTGTGTGTGAGAGAGAGTGCGGGGTGTGTGTGTGTGAGAGACAGTGCGGGGTGTGTGTGTGTGAGAGAGAGTGCGGGGTGTGTGTGTGTGTGAGAGTGAGTGCGGGGTGTGTGTGTGTGTGAGAGTGAGTGCGGGTTGTGTGTGTGTGTGTGTGAGAGTGAGTGCGGGGTGTGTGTGTGTGTGTGAGAGAGTACGGAGGTGTGTGTGTGTGTGAGAGAGAGTACGGAGGTGTGTGTGTGTGTGAGAGAGAGTACAGAGGTGTGTGTGTGTGTGAGTGAGTGCGGGTGTGTGTGTGTGTGAGAGAGAGTGCGGGGTGTGTGTGTGTGTGAGAGAGTGCGGGGTGTGTGTGTGTGTGAGAGAGTGCGGGGTGTGTGTGTGTGAGAGAGTGCGGGGTGTGTGTGTGTGTGAGAGAGTGCGGGGTGTGTGTGTGTGTGTGTGAGAGAGTGCGGGGTGTGTGTGTGTGTGTATGAGAGAGTGCAGCGTGTGTGTGTGTGTGTTTGTGAGAGAGTGCGGGGTGTGTGTATGAGAGAGTGCAGGGTGTGTGTGTGAGAGAGTGCGGGGTGTGTGTGTGTGTGTGAGAGAGTGCGGGGTGTGTGTGTGTGAGAGAGAGTGCGGGGTGTGTGTGTGTGTGAGAGAGTGCGGGGTGTGTGTGTGTGTGTGAGAGAGAGAGTATGGAGGGGTGTGTGTGTGTGAGAGAGAGTACGGAGGTGTGTGTGTGTGAGAGAGAGTATGGAGGTGTGTGTGTGTGAGAGAGAGTATGGAGGTGTGTGTGTGTGAGAGAGAGTATGGAGGTGTGTGTGTGTGAGAGAGAGAGTACGGAGGTGTGTGTGTGTGAGAGAGTGCGGGGTGTGTGTGTGTGAGAGAGTGCGGGGTGTGTGTGTGTGTGAGAGAGTGCGGGGTGTGTGTGTGTGTGAGAGAGAGTGCGGGGTGTGTGTGTGTGTGAGAGAGTGCGGGGTGTGTGTGTGTGTGAGAGAGAGTGCGGGGTGTGTGTGTGTGAGAGAGAGTGCGGGGTGTGTGTGTGTGTGAGAGAGTGCGGGGTGTGTGTGTGTGTGAGAGAGAGTGCGGGGTGTGTGTGTGTGAGAGAGTGCGGGGTGTGTGTGTGTGTGAGAGAGTGCGGGGTGTGTGTGTGTGAGAGAGAGTGCGGGGTGTGTGTGTGTGAGAGAGAGTGCGGGGTGTGTGTGTGTGTGAGAGAGTGCGGGGTGTGTGTGTGTGTGAGAGAGTGCGGGGTGTGTGTGTGTGTGAGAGAGTGCGGGGTGTGTGTG
>NW_024470896.1:0-56711 GCF_017639515.1 Carcharodon carcharias
AAACAGAATTACCTGGAAAAACTCAGCAGGTCTGGCAGCATCGGCGGAGAAGAAAAGTGTTGACACTTCGAGTCCTCATGACCCTTCAACAGACCTAGGTGAATCCAAGGAAGAGGTGAAATATGAGCTGGTTTAAGGTGTGGGGGGAGGGGGGGGAGAGAAATGGAGGGGGTGGTGTGGTTGTAGGGACAAACAAGCAGTGATAGAAGCAGATCATCAAAAGATGTCACAGACAACAGAACAAAAGAACACATAGGTGTTGAAGTTGGTGAAATTATCTAAGCGAATGTGCTAAGTAAGAATGAATGGTAGGGCACTCAAGGTATAGCTCTAGTGGGGGTGGGGAGAGCATAAAAGATTTTAAAATATTTAAAAATAATGGAAATAGGTGGGAAAAGAAAAATCTATATAATTTATTGGAAAAAACAAAAGGAAGGGGGAAGAAACAGAAAGGGGGTGGGGATGGAGGAGGGAGCTCAAGACCTAAAGTTGTTGAATACATATTCAGTCCGGAAGGCTGTAAAGTGCCTAGTCGGAAGATGAGGTGTTGTTCCTCCAGTTTACGTTGGGCTTCACTGGAACAATGCAGCAAGCCAAGGTCAGACATGTGGGCAAGAGAGCAGGGTGGAGTGTTAAAATGGCAAGCGACAGGGAGGTTTGGGTCATTCTTGTGGACAGACCGCAGGTGTTCTGCAAAGCGGTGGCCCAGTTTACGTTTGGTCTCTCTAATGTAGAGGAGACCACATTGGGAGCAACGAATGCAGTAGACTAAGTTGGGGGAAATGCAAATGAAATGCTGCTTCACTTGAAAGGAGTGTTTGGGCCCTTGGACGGTGAGGAGAGAGGAAGTGAAGGGGCAGGTGTTACATCTTTTGCGTGTGCATGGGGTGGTGCCATAGGTGGGGGTTGAGGAGTAGGGGGTGATGGAGGAGTGGACCAGGATGTCCCGGAGGGAACGATCCCTACGGAATGCCGACAGGGGGGGTGAAGGTGTGTTTGGTGGTGGCATCATGCTGGAGTTGGCGGAAATGGCGGAGGATGATCCTTTGAATGCAGAGGCTGGTGGGGTGATAAGTGAGGACAAGGGGGACCCTATCATGTTTCTGGGAGGGAGGAGAAGGCGTGAGGGTGGATGCGCGGGAGATGGGCCGGACACGGTTGAGGGCCCTGTCAACGACCGTGGGTGGAAAACCTCGGTTAAGGAAGAAGGAGGACATGTCAGAGGAACTGTTTTTGAAGGTAGCCTCATCGGAACAGATGCGACGGAGGCGAAGGAACTGAGAGAATGGGATGGAGTCCTTACAGGAAGCGGGGTGTGAGGAGCTGTAGTCAAGGTAGCTGTGAGTGTCGGTAGGCTTGTAATGGATATTGGTGGACAGTCTATCACCAGAGATTGAGACAGAGAGGTCAAGGAAGGGAAGGGAAATGTCAGAGATGGACCACGTGAAAATGATGGAGGGGTGGAGATTGGAAGCAAAATTAATAAATTTTTCCAAGTCCCGACAAGAGCATGAAGCAGCACCGAAGTAATCATCGATGTACTGGAGAAAGAGTTGTGGAAGGGGGCCGGAGTAGGACTGGAACAAGGAATGTTCCACATACCCCATAAAGAGACAGGCATAGCTGGGGCCCATGCGGGTACCCATAGCCACACCTTTTATTTGGAGGATGTGAGAGGAGTTGAAGGAGAAATTGTTCAGTGAGAGAACAAGTTCAGCCAGACGGAGGAGAGTAGTGGTGGATGGGGATTGTTTGGGCCTCTGTTGAAGGAAGAAGCTAAGGGCCCTCAGACCATCCTGGTGGGGGATGGAGGTGTAGAGGGATTGGACGTCCATGGTGAAGAGGAAGCAGTTGGGACCAGGGAACTGGAAATTGTTGATGTGACGTAAGGTGTCAGAGGAATCATGGATGTAGGTGGGAAGGGACTGGACAAGGGGAGAGAGAAGGGAGTCAAGATAACGAGAAATGAGTTCTGTGGGGCAGGAGCAAGCTGACATGATCGGTCTACCGGGACAGTTCTGTTTGTGGATTTTGGGTAGGAGGTAGAAGCGGGCCGTCCAAGGTTGGGTGACTATCAGGCTGGAAGCTGTGGGAGGAAGATCCCCAGAGGAGATGAGGTCAGTGACAGTCCTGGAAACAATGGCTTGATGTTCAGTGGTGGTGTCATGGTCCAGGGAGAGGTAGGAGGAAGTGTCTGTGAGTTGACGCTCAGCCTCCGCGAGGTAGAGGTTCCTTCCTTGACCTCTCTGTCTCAATCTCTGGTGATAGACTGTCCACCAATATCCATTACAAGCCTACCGACTCCCACAGCTACCTTGACTACAGCTCCTCACACCCCGCTTCCTCTAAGGACTCCATCCCATTCTCTCAGTTCCTTCGCCTCCGTCGCATCTGTTCCGATGATGCTACCTTCAAAAACAGTTCCTCTGACATGTCCTCCTTCTTCCTTAACCGAGGTTTTCCACCCACGGTCGTTGACAGGGCCCTCAACCGTGTCCGGCCCATCTCCCGCGCATCCGCCCTCACGCCTTCTCCTCCCTCCCAGAAACATGATAGGGTCCCCCTTGTCCTCACTTATCACCCCACCAGCCTCTGCATTCAAAGGATCATCCTCCGCCATTTCCGCCAACTCCAGCATGATGCCACCACCAAACACATCTTCCCTTCACCACCCCCCCGTCGGCATTCCGTATGGATCGTTCCCTCCAGGACACCCTGGTCCACTCCTCCATCACCCCCTACTCCTCAACCCCCACCTATGGCACCACCCCATGCACACGCAAAAGATGTAACACCTGCCCCTTCACTTCTTCTCTCCTCACCGTCCAAGGGCTCAAACACTCCTTTCAAGTGAAGCAGCATTTCACTTGCATTTCCCCCAACTTAGTCTACTGCATTCGTTGCTCCCAATGTGGTCTCCTCTACATTGGAGAGACTAAACGTAAACTGGGCGACCGCTTTGCAGAACACCTGCATCTGTCCGCAAGAATGACCCAAACCTCCCTGTCGCTTGCCATTTTAACACTCCACCCTGCTCACTTGCCCACATGTCTGTCCTTGGCTTGCTGCATTGTTCCAGTGAAACCCAACGCAAACTGGAGGAACAACACCTCATCTTCCGACTAGGCACTTTACAGCCTTCCGGACTGAATATTGAATTCAACAACTTTAGGTCTTGAGCTCCCTCCTCCATCCCCAGCCCCTTTCTGTTTCTTCCCCCTTCCTTTTGTTTTTTCCAATAAATTATATAGATTCTTCTTTTCCCACCTATTTCCATTATTTTTAAATATTTTAAAATCTTTTATGCTTCCCCCACCCCCACTAGAGCTATACCTTGAGTGCCCTACCATCCATTCTTAATTAGCACATTCGCTTAGATAATATCACCAACTTCAACACCTGTGTTCTTTTGTTCTGTTGTCTGTGACATCTTTTGATGATCTGCTTCTATCACTGCTTGTTTGTCCCTACAACCACACCAACCCCCTTCCACTTCTCTCCCCCAACCCCCCCTCCCCCCCACCCCCCACCCCCCCTCCAACACCTTAAACCAGCTTATATTTCACCCCTTCCTTGGATTCACCTAGTTCTGTTGAAGGGTCATGAGGACTCGAAACGTTATCTCTTTTCTTCTCCGCCAATGCTGCCAGACTTGCTGAGTTTTTCCAGGTAATTCTGTTTTTGTTTTGGATTTCCAGCATCCGCAGTTTTTTTGTTTTTATCTCTGACTTTAACTCATGCCAGTTGATGGGTTTTACATGGGTTAAAATTGGGCCTAAAGTCTCCCATTACCAAGAGTATCAAAAGTGAAGATCAAGGTTTTTAATTTAATGTGGATCAGATCATATTGTGTTTAATCTATTGCTTGAACATCAAAGTGTGAGATTATAAATATCTAATAAACAGCATTCCGATTTGACAATTTAAATGTATTAAATTAATTGTTTTTGCCAGTACTAGTGACAATGGTGATCTTAAAACCATAACACTGGAAACTTTGATTATTACCCTTAGATTGTGTATTTTAATTATACATATTAACAACACCTGTCAGCATGACAAATGTGGCAGAGTTAAACTCAAGATCTTGAATATGTTAAAAAATAAATTCTCAGTTAAAGAATTCCCTTTTGGAGCAATATTCAGAATTTCACCCAGCATACAAACAATAGTATCAATACTCCAAGTTCCTTCTTTACTTCCCTAGTCTCCAAGCTGAAACTGTAAATATATTGGGGGTGAATTTCTGTGCAAGTTCTTCCACTCATTTGTTGTAACTTTGCTGGAAAAGTTGTAGATGCTGTGGAAAACCAGTATAAATGTTGTTTATGCATTTTTTCAAAACCTGTTGGTCAAATGCAGAGTAACACTGACAGTGGCTATGGCAAAGACCATACATGTGCCTGTCCTGTACACCACAGTCGAATTTTTAATAACGGGCTCGAGGGGTTGAATGTCCTACAACCTGTTCCTATGTTCTTACACCCAGTTTCATAGATGCAGGAAGTTAAATTGAGTGAGAAGCGAGCAGAGGAAACATTAGAAAATACCTATAGAAAATTATCTTGACAGGATGCAAAAGAATCTTCTGTAGTTGGTGCTGATAATCAAAGTATATTATTGTCAATAGGAGTTAGTTAAGCTGGGATTGATCAAAGGTTACAGTAAACAATGTCTGTAACGTTGCCAGTGCCATGAATGAACCAACTGTACATGCACCTGGTCACAGGTAAAAATCTAGGTTGGAAGGAGTGATTAATATTTTGAAATTCTGCACAAATGGCTTAGGGTCTGGGAGAAATTCAGAGTTTTTTCTTCAGTTTTATATTAGATTGATTGCCTTCTTGGAGGAGATTGAGTGATCTGGGAACATCTTACATGGTCTGCAGCAGTAATGGACTTGATAAGCTGAGTGCCCTTCACACATTGTGTATTCTTTTATCTCTCTGTATTCACCTTTAAGTTTCCCAGCAGTAAATTCCTTTGAGGAGATGATCTGATCCATATCTGAACGAATTATCCCCTCCAGTTCCTTGTTAGATCCTTTGCACTCATCTTGTAGGTTCTGAAATCCGTCAGCAAGCTGGTTTTGTACTAAATTGTAAGCATCTTCCACAATCTGAAAAACACCATTATATTTCTAGGAATTTGTATGAAAGCATACTCATTATATGATCATAAAAATATCAAGGCCGGGGGGGCGGTGGTGGGGTTGGACTTAGCATTTGTCAATATGTGGATTCAAATAGTTCAATGTGTAGGACTAAAGTATATTTAGATCCTGGCATGCAATCTCTCCCATAAGACATGTAGATAACTCACACTACTATGTTGCCAGGGATCACACATATACATTGCACTGATAGCAGCCTCGAGTGGGATTCGCGTTCCAGCTGTGATTTCACGCCAGTGTGAAACAGATTTCTGCCCTTCATGCTGAATTCTAGCCCCCCCCCACCCCACCTGCTGCCAACGGGACTGGCGACTCTGCCCATAGAATCATTATAGCATAGAAGGAGGCCATTCAGCCCACCAAGTCCAGGCTAACTCTCTATCCCCTTAGCCCTGCAAGTATATTTCCCTCAAAGTGCCTATCCAATTTCCTTTTGAAATCACTGACTGTCTCTGCTTCCACCACCACCCTCAAACAGTGAGTTCCAAATCATTACCATAAAAAAAGTTCTTCCTCACACCCCCAATGTCTCTCTTGCCTAGAACCTTAAATCTGTGTCCTTGTACTATCAGCTACTGGGAACAGCTTTTCTTTGTCTACCTTATATAAACCTGTCATAATCTTGTACACCTCCATCATATCTCTTCTCAATCTCCTTTGCTCCAAGGAGAACAACCCTGGCTCTCCAACCTATCCTTGTAACTAAATTCTCTCATTGCTGGAATCATTCTTGTAAATCTCTGCATCCTCTCAAGGACCTTCACATCCTTTCTAAAATGTGGTGACCAGAACTGGATGCAATTCTCTGGTTGTGGCCTAACCACAGCTGTATGAAGGTTCAGCATGCTTTCCTTGCTTTTGCTCAAGATCCCATATGATTTGCTAACCATTCTCTCAATATAAACTGCCACCTTCAAAGATCGATGCACATGTACCCCCAGATCCTTTTGTCACAGTACATTCTTCAGAATTGTGCCATTAAGTATATATTAATTCTCCCTATCTCTTCTGCCAAAAGGCAAAACCCCACACTTCTCTGTATTAAATTCCATCTGCTACTTTTCTGCTCATTCTGCTAGCCCATCTATACCCTGCTTACTGTCAGTAACTCTTACAAGCTTGTTATCACTGACAAATTTTTAACTTTTACTCCACACCATTAATATATATATCATAAAATACAACGGTCCCAACATCAGCCTCTGGTGACGACCATCATTCAGTCCGAAAAACAATTCGCTGGCTGGAATTTTCCGGCCCCAGTGGCATCGGGCATCATGGCAGGTGGGGAAAGGAACAATGTGGTGAGAAGCCAAAAATCGGTTTCATGTCGCCAGGAACATCAGTTTAATAGATTTGCATCTAATTATAAGCCCTGTTCGCCGGAATCATCTACCCACGCTGGACCATTCTGGCACATTTGCCTGATTGTACGCCGATGTGTTCCACAAATGTACATAAGCGACGTGTACCTGGCAAGCTACAGTTTGCTCGGGGCTTCAAGGTTTGTTTGCATACTTTGCTTTGGGCAGCACTTGTGGTCATCAGTGCCAGGCTTCGCAGGCAGCACCACATCACTTTTAGGGGGGCTCATGGGTAGGTCTCTACTTACCAGACCAGCTGTAAGGGCGGGGGGTGGCTTTTCAATGACTGCAGGGCTAGGGTTTGCTTAGGAAAGAGGGAGAAGTGGCCTCAGGCAAGGGAATCGGAGGGGGGGCTGCACTCTCCTTGGCTTTTTGGGTCATGTCTGCACCAGAAAAGTCTTGGGCTGCAAGCACTAAGAAGTGTGCGTGCGGCTGCAGTTTAAATATGGCGCCCTGCAATGAGGAAGCGATGAGGTAACGGCATGGTAGGCAAAACGGATGCTGCCTGCCAGCATGGTGGTGTGTTTCCTGTGGCTGCATAATTAATGAAGTGGGAATGGGACGATACAGCGCAAAAAACCCGCCATTGCAGCCAGCGGTAAAACAACTTCTTTCCCGCCCGCTACCACACTTTGTGCAAATCTGAGACGATTCCACCCGGTGTTTTTTCTCCTTAAGACAATTTTTCTCTCCAAGCTGACAATATTACATCAACCTCAATTTTGCTAACCAGCCTTTTACAAGGCATTTTGTCAAAAACTTTCTTAAAATCCTCTAGACAAATATCAAAATTGATATTTGTCTATATGACAAAAAAATCCCTTGCATTCCCTTTATCAAGCTTCTCTATTACTTCATCAAAATATTCAATTAGATTAATCAAACTGGAAACGTCTGTCTTTTACAAATATGCACTTGCTTTCATTAATTAACTCAAATCTCTCCAAGTGCATATTCATTTTTTCCTTGATTATTGTTTCTAAAACTTGATGCTAAACTGACCAGCCTGTACTTACTAGGAATGATCTTACACCTTTTCTTGCATAAGTATGTCACATTTGCCAATTCTCTGGTACCTCCCCCATACCTAGGGAAAATTGGAAGATTATAGCAAGCTCTTCCTCTATCTCTACTCCTCATTTCCCTGAGCAACTTTGGATGCAAGCCAATTGGGCCAGACGACTTACCTAATCTAAACGTCAACTGCCTTTCCAGTCCATCTTGCCTATTAATTTTCACTCCATTCTTTATTTCTATTGTCCAACCAATATTACCATGCTGCCACTCTTTCATACCTCTGTGATTTTCCTGCAGATTTGCTCCTCTATCTCTCACTATTTGGAGACTTTTGGAAGTCCCCCAGTAGTGTGATAATACCCTATTCTTCTCAACTCAAATGAAGTGGCTTCTCTCCTTGTCCCCTCAAGGACATCCTCAATACTACAATGTCTTTCTTAATCAGTACAGCAACCTGACCTCACCACCCTACCGACCCTGCCATCCTACCCGCCCAACCGCCTACCAACCTACCCACCCTACCATCTACCCTCCCTACCAACTTACCATCCTACCAACCTACCATCCTACCCACCCTACCATCTTACCAACCACCACCCTACCAACCACCACCCTACCGCCCTACAAAACCTACCACCCTACCACCCTACCAGCTACCAACCTACCCACCCTATACACACAACCACCTACCACCCACCTATACCCACCCTACCACCTACCACCCTACCCTCCCTACCACCTACCAATCTACTCACTCTACCCACCCTACCACCTAACAACCTTACACCCACCACCCTACCAACCTACCACTCACCTACCCTACCAACCCTACCAACCTATCCCTACCATTGTACCACCTACCAACTTAACACCCTGCCATCCTAACCACTCTATCACCTGCCACCATACCTAGCTGGCACCCTATCCACCCTACCATTATATCCACCATGCCATTCTACCCAGCTGGCATCCTACCCACATACTTCACTCATGCTCATTCACCAACACATGAAAAGCTATTTAAATGTCCCAAAGCTTTTCAGTGTATTAATGAATAAAGACTTCCAAAAATACAGCAGCAAGTGCCATAAAAAGTGGGTGTGGCCTGGTTTTCCCCTTTGAGGAATGCTCTGCAGAAGTCCGGGCCAGAAATGCAGAGCTGCATTCGGTGAGAAAATAGGAGTGGAGTGGAAAATAGGAGTGGAGTGATTGCCATTCCTTGCAAGATTTGGCCCAAAGGTGCAGGAAGTTCATGGGTCACTTTTACATTGGCAGTCATTTAGGTTGGATTTTATGAATTCAGTTTCTGAATGCCTGCTCCCTACATTTACACTGTCAAATGCAGCTCGCTAATCCAGGCAGCAAAGTCTTGGAACTATTTTCAGCTGTTGTTCAGTTGGTAACACTCTCACCTTTGAGTCACAAGGTTGTGGGTTCAAGTCTCACTCCAGGGACGTAAACACAAAACCCATGCTGTCATTCCAGTGCAGTACTGAGGGGGTTCTGCACTGTTGGAGGTACTGCCTTTCAGATGAGATGTTATGCTGAGGCCCTGTCTGCTTTCTTAGGTGGACATAAAAAATCACAAATACTATTTTGAAGAGATGCAGGTGTGGTCCCTGGCCAATATTTATCCCTGAAGAAACATCACAAAAATATATTATACGGTCGCTATCACACTACCATTTGTGGGCTCTTGCTGTGCGCAAATTGGCTACCATGTCTACATTACAACAGTGACTACATTTCATTAGCTGTAAAGTGCTTTAGGTGCATTTCATTAGGTGTAAAGTGCATTAGCTGTAAAGTCCTGTAGTCATAAAAGAGACTAAAAAATGAAAGTCTTTTTTTCCTTTTGGGATTTATGATTCTGCCGTCAGTAAAAAGAGAGTTCGGTTTGGTAGTTGATTTACTGCCCACCCAGAACCAACTCAATGGAGCTGAGTGCCCAAATGGTGTTTGCAGCTCAGTGATTAATGTAAATGAGGGCAGGGCTACATATTGGCTAGGGACTTCATCCGCCTGCTGCCTGCCCATTCCCTGTCTGTGGTTACAATTGACTTTGGTGCCCTTGATTGTTAAAATCTCACCCTCTGTGGAAAAATAAACTGTAACTTTAAAGATGTAGCTGAAGGTTTGCTATTTTGATTGTGTATAGTCTATGTTTGCACCATGTTGCTATCATTGTACATTTAAGAAGCTCCCAGTTTTGCAAAGGAGAAATGAGTTAGGTACATACGCTGAACCAGGCCTTTCTCTTTTCGTTCTTCTTGCCCTTCATTTTCGGCAAGATGTCACTTTGCAGGGAAGGTAACAGTTCTTCCATCACCAGGTTGCTTAGAATCTAAAAGAGGAAACCACAAATGTATAGTTCAATTGACAATTTTGTTCACATTTTTGTTGTTTATTCCAGGACATGAACCAGTAGCAGGGCCTACAAAACTGCACAAGGGAAGGTGCACCAGACTTCATTCATTTAAATTACAGATATTTAGAAACAAGTGGTCTCAAAATCCTAATGGTAGTGAGCCTGCAGGTGGTGCTGTGAGCACAATGTTGTGTAACTATTTAATCCACTTAATGTTACCTGATGGGCTTTAATTGTCATTGTCCCTATTATTTCAAAAATAATTTTCTAAATTGCTTTCCACATTGCAGCTGATTTTTATTGCGCACCCCCCACAGGAAACATAGTGATGCACTCTTGTGGATAAAGAAACAGTGCTTTTGTACACAGAACATGAGTCACTCTTGGTTAAACTCAGTGAATCCATGCTCTCCTGCTGTAAAGTCAACACTCTCCATGACAGTCACAGTGGAGGATGATTTTTCACAGGATCAGATCTATCGCTTCAACCTGAACTTGTATTCCCTGACCTTCATTGAAACTGTTCAGACATTGCATCATCATCGGTGAATTCCTGGATCTTTCCAAACACATTGATAGTCAGATTATCGTATAAATGAACTACACCTGGTGCAAATTAGGCCAACCCAGCCATTTCAAACATACTTGCCTACCTCTGCTGCCCCCTCCACCTCATTCCACTGAGCCCTATGTGCAGGCCTGGGCATTTTCGTCACTCACTCTGCTGACTGTAAATTGCCATCCCAACTTGCTCAGCACCTCTGCACCTGAATATAGTCACATCATACTTGTTCACCCCACCACCCAATTTGTACAAATCCATTCTGATGCTGAGATCTTCCCCCAACCTAGATTGAAATTCCGTCCTGATATGTCAACCCTCTCATTCTTCTGGGACTGAAATCAAGTTCCACATATTCAACCCTCCCATCAATTTCATATAAAGGAGGGTATAAAATCAGCCAGTGATCCTTTTCTTGATCACTTTCCAATTGGAATGGGCACAGGTGTCAGTCAATCCTTGATCCCAGGGAATGCCTGCTGCTGGCCACTTAAAAGTGCTTGATTAGCATTTAATATGATAGGCCCTTCCCACTCAGCGCTTTTACTGGCTCTACAGCTGGCGGGCAAAGAACCTGAATTCAATTCTGCCCATTGAGTGTATAATTGAATTGGAAGTAAGTTACTCATGGTGTTCCACAAGGATCTGTGCTGGGACCTTAACTATTCGCTATATTTATTTATGACTTAGATTACAAACAAACTAGAGAGCCAAGTTTGCCCAAGTTTGTTAGTGTTATAGTAAGTCATGTAGATGGGAACATACAGCTAACAGGGATATTGATAAATGAAGTGTGTGGGAAAAACTGTGGCAGATGGATCTCCCACTCCCACCCTGAGAGCTGCTGGCCAATCAAAGGCTGGCAGCTCTCCACTGCAGGCACGCTACTGGGAGCGGTGTTAGCTGCCGGTAATGACCCAGATCAACGAGGGGTCCAGGCTGCAGGTGAGTGAGGGTGGGGTGGGTGAGGGTCGCAGGGAGGGGTGTCACTGGGTGCAGGGAGGGGGCTGTTGGAAGAAAGGACAGGTGGTTGGTTCTCTGCAGAACCATGACCCCCACCTCCCCTTCCTGGTGCTGAGTCCCTTGATTGGGCACTGCGCCTGGCAATGTCAGACCCCTCCCCCACCCCGGGAGTCCACAAGCAAACAGGACAGGGTTTGCATTTCAGGCTCCTGCATGGCAACTGCCCCTGCCATTGCTGTTGAATATCAGCAGTGATGGGATGAGGCCCTAAAGTGGGGATTCATTTCCCACTTAAGCCCTTTAATTGGCATTGTGTCAGGAAGGCCATCTACAAGCCTGGACTTGCTTGGCCTAAATAGCCAAGTGGTTATGGTACTGGGTTTGTAACCGCAAGATCAAGAGTTCAAATCTCACAATGGCAAACAATGTAACTTCATCTGAAACAGATGGAAATGTGTTTGTACTCGAAAGAGTTACTAGCATTTATAGGCTTGGCCTAAATAGCCAAGTGGTTATGGTACTGGGTTTGTAACCCTAAGATCAAGAGTTCAAATCTCACAATGGCAAACTATGAAACAATGTAACTTCATCTGAAACAGATGGAAACAGGTTTACTCAAAAAAAAAGAGTATCAAGAGTTCAAATCTCACAATGGCAAACTATGTAACTCCATCTGAAACAGATGGAAATGGGTTTGTACTCGAAAGAGTTACAGAGTACACTCAAAATTTTGGCTTGGCCTAAATAGCCAAGTGGTTATGGTACTGGGTTTGTAACCCCAAGATCAAGAGTTCAAATCTCACAATGGCAAACTATGAAACAATGTAATTTTGGCTTGGCCTAAATAGCTAAGTGCTTATGGTACTGGGTTTGTAATCCCAAGATCAAGAGTTCATTTTCTTAACGATCTCGTGGAGGTAATTGTGGATTCAGTTGGTTTCCTGATACTGAGGAGAGAAGGTGTGTGGTGTTGGTGTTGCTGCTCCTCAGTGTTTCAACTGTTTCAGCTGCTGCCTTTGGGGTTGTTGCTTCTGCTGTGTGCTGCTGCTGCTCCTGCACTTGAGGGTGTTTGCTGCTGCTGCTGCCCCTGCACTTGAGGGTGTTTGCTGCTGCTGCTGGACCTGCACTTGAAGGTGTTTGCTGCTGCTGCTGGACCTGCCCGTGTGGAGCAAAAGGAGAGAGAGGGAGAGAAGAAGAACAGCTTCTGTTGCTACAGGACAGGAAGGCCAGGAGGCCAGGACTGTGTCTGAAAACAACATCCTAGGTGGGTGTCCAACATTATTGTTTGTGTAAGGTGGGGGCAATAAAGGACTGTGTTTTGTAGGGGGAGGAAAGAAGACTGCAGGAAGGTTTGGGGAAGGAAGAGAGGGGGGTGTGTGGTTAAAACCACCATTCTGCTACCCCCCCCCGCCCCACCCAGCCCTTTCCCAGTAAGGCCAGCGGTGGCTGGTGAAGACATCGCCTCCCCCTGCAAGAAGATCATCACACCCCACCCAACATCCACCTTTCACTGGAGACACCCACCTGGACTCTTCCCTTTTCCCTCCTGTGCCTCCCTGTCCTTCACTCCTCTCCCTCCTCTCCTCTCCTGTACAAAAGGGGGAGGTTATTACTACCTCCCTCCCTAGGGAGGAACATTGTATATTTAATAAAAAAAAAAATATATATATTAAAAAATATATATAATTTAAAAAAAAAAATGGCCAATCCTTCCCAGGGTGGGCGTGGCTCTGGCCTTAAAGCCAGTTCAACATCTCCTGTGGCCGGGCCCTCGAGGGCTAATGTGGAGGCGGCTTTGTCACCGGTGGCAGGGCCTACAAAAAAGACTTATGCGGGGGTGGTTGCTTCTGCAGCTCCTGCTGCTCCCGCTGCCCTGTCGCCATTCCGTCTCCTCACCAGGGCCCTCGGGGTAAAATGCTACGCTCACCCTGAGATGACTATTGAGGCCTGCGTTAAGGCTATGGCTGGGGTTGTCGGCCCCTCAGCCATTGTCGCGGCCTCAAAGATGTATGGGAGGGCCATCTTTTTCTTGAGGTCCGAGCGGGCGGTGCAACTCGCCCTGCAGAAGGGGCTCACTGTGGGCGGGACTTTTCTGGCGGTGGATCCCCTTGAGGCCACCGCCCAGAAGATTGTTATTTCAAATGTCCCGCCCTTTATACCATGTGGGCTCCTCCTCCCCCACCTTAATAAGCTGGGGGAGGTCAGGTCGGGGGTTGCACCAGTCCCGCTCGGCCTCAAAGACTCGGCCCTCCGCCACGTGTACTCCTTCCGGCGCCAAGTTTTCGTCCGCTTGGCCCGGGAGGAGTGCCTGGAGGGAGCCTTCTCAGTTAATTTTGAGGGGACCGCCTATCGGGTCTTCTGGACCTCGGAGGGTGTGCGGTGCCATGCCTGTAAGGAGGTGGGGCACGTAAGAAAGAACTGCCCCGCCTCCAAGGCCACGAGCCCCACCCAAGCGGCCGCGGCTGGCACCGCCCCTCCTCCCCCCGCCACCACTCCATCTCCCTCCCCGCAAGGGGAAGCGACCCCGGCAGCAGCTGCCATCTCGGCTGCCGGTGAGGTGGGGGGAGAGCCCCCGCGCCGTAAGAAGGCGCGGAGGAAGACCCGAAATTTGGAGGCGGCCCCTGAAACGCCCCAAACCCCCCAAACACATGGAAAAACCGGCTCGGGGGAAAAAACATCATCCGGCCCCGGCGTCATGTCCGCGTGTGCTCCCGGGTCCGTGGGCGCTAAGGCGCCAAGTGCTGGGCCCGGCGTCGTCCCTGCGCGTGCTCCCGGGGCCAGCGGGGAAAAGACGCGGGACCCCGAGCCGGGGAAACAAACATCAAAAACCCAGAGGGTGGAGTGTCCGGGAGGGCTGGACAAGGAGGAGGGGGCCTCGGAAATGGAGGTCTCCCTAGCCCCCAGCCTGACCCGGAAGAGACGTCACGCTTCGGAGGAGGAAGTGGGCGACGCCCAAACTGAAGAAGTTGGGCGTGTCCCTTCCCCTGATGAAGAGGTGGTGGCGTCTCCACCCAGTAAAACCTCGCTCTACCCTCTGGGGGAACCCGAAACTCCTACCCCTACCACTGTTCCCCCTACCAGTCTGCTGCAGTCCCCTGAACAGGACCCCTCGGGGGTCACTGAGGGCACCTCCCTTGAGGTGGTGTCCATCTCCAGTGCACTTAACACCCCTGAGGTACCTTCTGGCTCGTCGGGGGACTGCAACTTTGAAAATTTAAAAAATATAAATGCGTCATTGGGTGGCGGCGAAAAGGAGGGCCTTCCCGCTCCCTCCCAAACCTTGACACCGGGCGTCCTATGTTTAGGTCAGGAGCTTGTCCTGAGCTCCCCGGACGACCCGGTGCCGGGAGGAGAGCGGGCATCAGAACTGCCGCTGCCCTCTGGCCCAAAAAGTTTAGAGGAGACCAGAGAGGACCCCTCTGGCCTTGATCCTGGGGGTGGGATCGAGGCACAGATAGAGCCAGCTGGCAGCTCCGAATCAGCCCCCGTACTCAATGTGGGGGAGGGGTCGGAAGCTGGAGGCGACGACCCGGAGGAGGACGAGGTGTCGGTGGTGAGCGTTGGGGATTACGCGGAGTCGCTCTCAAGCGAGGCGGTGGATCCCCTGGTGCCCTCTACTGACTCCCCCCTCATCCCCCCAAGGGAACTCCGGGACTTTTTGTCGGGGCACCGCGGTCGCCGAGACAGGGTTCAGTTGGCCTTGGACCGGTGGCATTCGTTTCCGCTGGTGTTCTGGTCCACTCGCGAGGCTCTCAAGTCTCCTGAGTTGGATAGGAACGCGCGGCGGAGGGTCCAAACGTTTCTCGCTGGGCTCCTGAAGGAGAGGAAGGACTAAAAAGTCCTCTTCTTCTTTTTAAATGACTTAAGGTGAAGGTTTGATGTACCTTTGACAATGAAGACCACTATAGCCAGCCTCAACATCCGCGGCAGCAGGGGCGCACAGCGCAGGTTCCAGAACTTCTCGGTCCTCAGGGACGGGAAGTATGCGTTGTGCTTCCTGCAAGAAACCCATACCGTTCCGGGAGACGAAGCCACGTGGCTCCTGGAATGGCGAGGGGGGGTCTACATGAGTCACCTAGCCTCCAATTCTGGCGGGGTGGCTATCTTGTTGGCCCCGCATTTTCAGCCGGAGATCTTGGGGGTCAAGGAGCCGGTGCCAGGCCGGTTGCTGCACCTGACTGTGCGTCTGGGGGGGGCGGTGCTTCACTTTGTGAATGTGTACGCTCCCCTGGGCACGCAGCAGCAAGCGAGCTTCTTTGAAGAAGTGTCCACTCATCTTGGCTCCATCGACGCTGGCGAGTGCATCGTCCTCGGGGGGGATTTCAATTGCACCCTCGGGGTCCGGGACCGTCACGGTACCCCGCACTGCACGCGAGGTGTGAGTAAGTTGCGGGACCTGGTCAGGTCCTTCGACTTAGTGGACGTCTGGCGAAATCTCCATCCTGACTCCAGCGTGTTCACCTTTGTGTCACCTGGAGTCGGAGCGTCCAGACTCGACCGCCTTTACGTTTCGAAGGCGTACGTGTCCTGCGTTCCGGCTGCTTCTATACAGCAGGTTCCGTGCACGGACCACCGTCTGGTGTGGGCGGAGCTCACTTCGTTCTGCGCTCGGACGGGGTCCGCGTACTGGCATTTTAATAACCTGTTGTTGGAAGACCAGCGGTTCCTGGACTCGTTCCGTCGCTTCTGGGCCGGCTGGAGAAGGAAGCGGGGAGGCTTCCCCTCCTTGAGGCTATGGTGGGACGTGGGCAAGACTCACGTCCGCGTTTTCTGTCAAGAGTACGCGAAGGGGTCGACAAAGAGACGCAAATCCAGGGTCGAGGAGTTGGAGAAGGAGGTGCTCGACCTGGAGGCACGTCTCCGTCAGCCCGACGCGGACCCGGCCCTGCGGTCGGTGTACGATGAGAGGAAGGGCGCGCTGCGGGACCTGCAACTGGTCGGGTCTCGGGGCGCGTTCGTGAGGTCGCGGATCTGTTTCCTTAAGGAGATGGACCGTGGCTCTCCCTTCTTCTACTCACTGGAAAAAAGGCATGGGGTCCGTAAGCAGCTCTTTACGCTGCTGGCCGACGACGGATCCCTTGTCTCGGATCCGGAGGGCATCAGGGCCATTGCCCGAGATTACTACACTGCCCTGTTCTCTCCAGATCCGTCCAGTGAGGAAGCTTGCAGAGTTTTGTGGGAGGACCTGCCGCAGGTCGGCCCGGAGTGCGCCGGAAAGCTCGACTCCCCTATAAGTCTGGGGGAGCTGACCGGCGCACTCGACGGTCTTTCTAGGGGCAAAACCCCGGGACTAGACGGGCTGACCGTGGAGTTCTTCAGGGCGTTCTGGGACGTCTTGGGGAGCGACTTCGCGGGGGTCCTGGGGGAGAGCATTGCTACCGGGGAGATGCCCCTTTCGTGGCGCAGGGCCGTGATTGCCCTGCTGCCGAAGAAGGGGGATCTCCGCCTTCTTAAAAACTGGCGCCCGGTCTCCCTCCTCAGCACGGACTACAAAATCTTCGCCCGAGCCATGTCTTCTCGGCTCGGCACCGTGCTGGACCACATGATCCACCCTGACCAGTCCTACACCGTCCCGGACCGAAGCATTTATGATAACATCCATCTGGTCCGGGACATCATCCACCATTCCCAGAGGGCTGGTCTGTCGAGCGCCTTCCTGTCTCTCGATCAGGAGAAGGCGTTCGACAGGGTGGATCACGAATACTTACTCGGAACTCTGCGAGCTTTCGGGTTCGGGACGCATTTTGTCGCCCGGATCCGACTTCTGTACACCGCCGCGGAGTGTCTAGTGAAGGTTAACGGGTCCCTGACGGCGCCCCTTCGCTTTGGGAGAGGGGTACGTCAGGGCTGCCCCCTGTCTGGCCAGTTGTATTCTATCTGCGTGGAGCCTTTCCTGCGCCTCTTGCGGAGGAGGTTGTCGGGATTGGTTCTGCGCGGGCCGGGCATCGGGGTGGTCCTTTCGGCTTACGCCGATGACGTGCTCCTTATGTTTAGTGACCCGGCTGACCTGCGGAGGATGCGCGAGTGCCAGGAGGTCTACTCTGCCGCTTCTTCTGCCAGGATCAACTGGGGTAAATGTTCTGGACTCCTGGTCGGTCAGTGGCAGATGGATCCCCTACCCGAGGAGCTCAGGCCTTTCACCTGGAGCAGGACCAGCCTCCTCTACCTGGGGGTCCATCTCTGCCCCGCTGAGGAATCCTGGCCGGCAAACTGGCAGGAACTGGAGACGAAAGTCACCGCTCGCCTGCGGCGCTGGACAGGACTGCTCCGAGTGCTATCTTACCGAGGTCGAGTTCTGGTCATAAACCAGCTGATCGCCGCCATGTTGTGGTATCGGCTGGTCACTTTGACCCCTCCCCCGGACTTTGTCACAAGAATCCAGAGATTGTTAGTCGACTTCTTCTGGGACAAAAGATTGCACTGGGTCGCTGCCGAGGTTCTGAGTCTCCCGCTTAGGGAGGGTGGTCAGGCGCTAGTGTGCCTACGCACACAGGTGGCGACTTTCTGCCTTCAGACCCTGCAGCGATACCTCTACGTCGAGCCTCCTCCTAGATGGTGTGCCCTGATGACGTATTTCCTCCGTCAGGTGCACGGCCTGAATTATGACGTGCAGCTCCTGTTTATAGAACAGCTGGGCCTCGGTGGCTCCTTGCAGGCGTTGCCCGTCTTTTACCAGGACCTGATCAAAGTCTGGAAAGTGGTCGCCTCGCAACGCAGCTCTCCCCCGTCAGGAGTAGCGGCTATCGTCAGAGAGCCGCTGCTCAGGAATCCGCCCCTCCGTCCTTTTCAGTGGTTGGCGGAGAGGAGGGCTGTGGCCGCAGGGGTGACCAGAATCGGGGACGTGCTGGGTGGCGGAGGACTGGGCTGGATGCTCCCGCAGGAGTTGGCGCGACGCGCGTCTGTGAGTGTCCAGGTCGCAGCCGATGCCATCCAAGACCTGAGAACGGTCGTGCTCGGACCCGACGTTATTTTGGGTCTTGAGGCGGCCCAGGTGCGCGGTGGTCTTCCGTCTGAGCGTTCCCCTGTTCGGACGGAATTCCACATTGGCCCCAAGCCCCGAACCCTCCCTCGGGTGCTGGTGCCCCGCAATATGAGCCGCCTCGGGGACATGCCCTCTGTGCCTTTTGGCACGGCAAAGAGGAGCTTTTTGTACGGACTGCTGCTGCACACCTTCCATTTTCTCGCCCTTGTCCGTCGACCGGACACGCCCTGGCGTGCCTTGTTGCCGTCCGGCGGCGGAAGCCCCCGATGGGAGGCCCTCTACGGAGGTGTCCTCCCCCTTTCTATCGGAGACCTGGGTTGGAGGGTGTTGCATGCAGCAGTCCCTTATAATAAGAGGATGCATTGGTTCGCGGACTCTCAGGACACGTGCCCTTTTTGCGGTCTTGTGGAGCCCGTGGACCATGTATACATAGGGTGTTGTAGGCTGCACTCCCTTTTTAGTTATTTGAAAAACCTTTTATTGATGTTTTGTTTGCACTTCAGCCCCACGCTCCTGATCTATGGGCATCCGGTGCGGAAGGGGGTCGGGAAGGAGGAGGACCTCCTCGTGAACCTGCTCCTGGGCCTGGCCAAGTTGGCCATTTACAGGTCCAGGCAGCGGGCGATCGACGGGGGAGTCCCGCCCGATTGTTTGTCCCTCTTCCGCGGCTACGTTCGCTGCCGGATGTCCCTGGAGAAGGAGCACGCGGTGTCTGCTGGCACTCTCGAGGCCTTCCGTGCTCGGTGGGCACCGCGGGGACTGGGGTGCTTTGTTGACCCCTTTAATCACATTTTGATTTAAAGTTTGTAAGTTTCCTTTAAAACTTTGTTCTTGGTTTTACAGCTGACCTGAATTAGGGGCTGTGCCTGATTTATCCCAATTTTGTTGATTTGGTTTTCATTTAAAAGATTATCAAGAGTTCATTTTCTTAACGATCTCGTGGAGGTAATTGTGGATTCAGTTGGTTTCCTGATACTGAGGAGAGAAGGTGTGTGGTGTTGGTGTTGCTGCTCCTCAGTGTTTCAACTGTTTCTGCTGCTGCCTTTGGGGTTGTTGCTTCTGCTGTGTGCTGCTGCTGCTTCTGCTGCTGCTCCTCCAGTGCTGCCAAAGGAGAGAGAGGGAGAGAAGAGAACAGTTGCTACTGTTGCTACAGGACAGGAAGGCCAGGAGGCCAGGACTGAGTTAAAAAAACAACATCCTAGGTGGGTGTCTGAACTGTGTATTTTTGTTTAAGGTGGGGGCAATTAAGGACTGTGTTTTTGTAGGGGGAGGCAAGAAGACTGCCAGAGGAGTTGGGGAAGGAAGAGCGGGAGGGTGTGTGTGTGTGCTGAAACCATCTTTCTGCCACCCCTCCCCCCAACCCAGCCCTTTTCCCAGTAAGGCCAGCAATAGCTGGTGAAGACATCGCCTCCCCCTGCCTGAAGAACATCAGGCCCCCACCCACCGTCCATCCACCATCGAGGACACCCACCAGGACTTTTCCCTCTTTCCCTCCTGTGCCTCCCTGTCTTTTACTCCTCTCCCTCCTCTCCTCTCCTGCCTAAAAGAGGGGAGGTTGTTTCTACCTCTCTCCCCCACCCCCTTTCCTCCCTATATTTCTAAAAAAAAAGGAAAAAACAAAATGGCCAATCCTTCCCGGGGTGGGCTTGGCTCTGGCCCTAAGGCCAATTCACCATCACCTGTGGCCGGGCCCTCGAGGCCTAATGTGGAGGCGGTTTTGTCACCGGTGGCAGGGCCTCAGAAAAAGAAAACTTATGCGGGGGTGGTTGCTTCTGCGGCTCCAGCTGCTCCCGCTGCCCTGTCACCTTTCCGCCTCCTGACCAGGGCCCTTGGGGTAAAGAGCTATGCTCACCCTGAAATGACAATAGAGGCCTGCGTAAAGGCTATGGCTGGGGTCGTCGGCCCCTCAGCCATTGTCGCGGCCTCTAAAATGTATGGGAAGGCCATATTCTTCTTGAGGTCCGAGCGGGCGGTGCACCTCGCCCTGCAAAAAGGACTCACTGTGGGCGGGACTTTTCTGGCGGTGGACCCCCTTGAGGCCACCGCCCAGAGAATTATTATTTCGAACATCCCGCCTTTTCTATCCAGTGAGCTCCTCCTCCCCCACCTTAATAAATTGGGGGAGGTCAGGTCGGGGGTTGCACCAATCCCGCTCGGCCTCAAAGACTCGGCCCTCCGCCATGTGTACTCCTTCCGGCGCCAAGTATTTGTCCGCTTGGCCCAGGAGGAGTGCCTGGAGGGGGCCTTCGTTATCAATTTTGAGGGGACCGCCTATGGGGTCTTCTGGACCGTGGAGGGCGTGCGGTGCCATGCTTGTAAGGAGGCGGGGCACGTGAGGAAGAACTGCCCCGCCTCCAAGGCTACGAGCCCCACCCAAGCGGCCACGGCTGGCACCGCCCCTCCTCCCCCCGCCACCACTCCATCTCCCTCCCCGCAAGGGGAAGCGACGCCGGCGGCCACTGCCATCTCGGCTGCCGGTGAGGCGGGGGGAGAGCCCCCACGCCGTAAGAAGGCGCAGAGGAAGACCCGCAACCTGGAGGCGGCCCCTGAAACGCCCCAAAACCCCCAAACACCTGCAAGCACCGGCTCGGGGGAAAAGACAACATCCGGCCCCGGCGTCGTGTCCGCGTGTGCTCCCGGGCCCGTGGGTGCTAAGGCGCCGAGTGCTGGGCCCGGCGTCGTCCCTGCGCGTGCTCCCGGGGCCGGCGGGGAAGGGACGCGGGACCCCGAGCCGGGGTACCTAACACCCAAAACCCAGAGGGTGGAGTGTCCGGGAGGGCTGGACAAGGAGGAGGGGGCCTCGGAAATGGAGGTCTCCCTGGCCCCCAGCCTGACCCGGAAGAGACGTCACGCTTCGGAGGAGGAGGTGGGTGATGCCCAAACTGAAGAAGTTGGGTGTGTCCCTTCCCCCGATGAAGAGGTGGTGGCGTCTCCACCAAGTAAAATCTCGCCCTGTCCTCTGGGGGAACTCAAAACCCCTGCACCGACTCCCACCACTATTACCCCTGTCAACCTGCTGCAGTCCCCTGAACAGGGCCCCTCGGGGGTCACTGAAGGCACCTCCCTTGAGGTGGTGCCCGACTCAGAGACCCTCGATACCCCCGAGGTACCTTCTGGCTCATCGGGGGACTGCAACTTTCAAAATTTAAAAAATGTCAACGGGTCATTGGGTGGCGGCGAAAAGGAAGGCCTTCCCGCTCCCTCCCAAACCTTAGCACCGGGCGTCCTAGTTTTAGGTCAGGAGCTTGTCCTGAGCTCCCCGGACGACCCGGTGCCGGGAGGAGAGCGGGCATCAGAACTGCCGCTGCCCTCTGACCCAAAACGTTTAGAGGAGACCAGAGAGGACCCCTCTGGCCTTGGTCCTGGGGGTGGGATCGAGGTACAGGTGGGGCCAGCTGGCAGCTCCGAATCAGCCCCCGTACTCAATGCGGGGGAGGGGTCGGAAGCTGGAGGCGACGACCTGGAGGAGGACGGGGTGTCCGTGGTGAGCGCTGGAGATTACGCTGAGTCGCTCTCAAGCGAGGCGGTGGATCCCCTGGTGCCCTCCACTGACTCCCCCCTCATCCCCCCAAGGGAACTCCGGGACTTTTTGGCGAGTCATTGCGGTCGCCGAGACAGGGTTCAGTTGGCCTTGGACCGGTGGCATTCTTTTCCGCTGGTGTTCTGGTCCACTCGCGAGGCTCTCAAGTCTCCTGAGTTGGATAGGAACGCGCGGCGGAGGGTCCAAACGTTTCTCGCTGGGCTCCTGAAGGAGAGGAAGGACTAAAAAGTCCTCTTCTTCTTTTTAATGACTTAAGGTGAAGGTTTGATGTACCTTTGACAATGAAGACGACTATAGCCAGCCTCAACATCCGCGGCAGCAGGGCCGCACAGCGCAGGTTCCAGAACTTCTCGGTCCTCAGGGACGGGAAGTACGCGTTGTGCTTCCTGCAAGAAACCCATACCGTTCCGGGAGACGAAGCCACGTGGCTCCTGGAGTGGCGAGGGGGGGTCTACATGAGTCACCTAGCCTCCAATTCTGGCGGGGTGGCTATCTTGTTGGCCCCGCATTTTCAGCCGGAGATCTTGGGGGTCAAGGAGCCAGTGCCAGGCCGGTTGCTGCACCTGACTGTGCGTCTGGGGGGGGCGGTGCTTCACTTTGTGAATGTGTACGCTCCCCTGGGCACGCAGCAGCAAGCGAGCTTCTTTGAAGAAGTGTCCACTCATCTCGGCTCCATCGACGCTGGCGAGTGCATCGTCCTCGGGGGGGATTTCAATTGCACCCTCGGGGTCCGGGACCGTCACGGTACCCCGCACTGCACGCGAGGTGTGAGTAAGTTGCGGGACCTGGTCAGGTCCTTCGACTTAGTGGACGTCTGGCGAAATCTCCATCCTGACTCCAGCGTGTTCACCTTTGTGTCACCTGGAGTCGGAGCGTCCAGACTCGACCGCCTTTACGTTTCGAAGGCGTACGTGTCCTGCGTTCCGGCTGCTTCTATACGGCAGGTTCCGTGCACGGACCACCGTCTGGTGTGGGCGGAGCTCACTTCGTTCTGCGCTCGGACGGGGTCCGCGTACTGGCATTTTAATAACCTGTTGTTGGAAGACCAGCGGTTCCTGGACTCGTTCCGTCGCTTCTGGGCCGGCTGGAGAAGGAAGCGGAGAGGCTTCCCCTCCTTGAGGCTATGGTGGGACGTGGGCAAGACTCACGTCCGCGTTTTCTGTCAAGAGTACGCGAAGGGGTCGACAAAGAGACGCAAATCCAGGGTCGAGGAGTTGGAGAAGGAGGTGCTCGACCTGGAGGCACGTCTCCGTCAGCCCGACGCGGACCCGGCCCTGCGGTCGGTGTACGATGAGAAGAAGGGCGCGCTGCGGGACCTGCAACTGGTCGGGTCTCGGGGCGCGTTCGTGAGGTCGCGGATCTGTTTCCTTAAGGAGATGGACCGTGGCTCTCCCTTCTTCTACTCACTGGAAAAAAGGCACGGGGTCCGTAAGCAGCTCTTTACGCTGCTGGCTGACGACGGATCCCTTGTCTCGGATCCGGAGGGCATCAGGGCCATTGCCCGAGATTACTACACTGCCCTGTTCTCTCCGGATCCGTCCAGTGAGGAAGCTTGCAGAGTTTTGTGGGAGGACCTGCCGCAGGTCGGCCCGGAGTGCGCCGGAAAGCTCGACTCCCCTATAAGTCTGGGGGAGCTGACCGGCGCACTCGACGGTCTTTCTAGGGGCAAAACCCCGGGACTAGACGGGCTGACCGTGGAGTTCTTCAGGGCGTTCTGGGACGTCTTGGGGAGCGACTTCGCGGGGGTCCTGGGGGAGTGCATTGCTACCGGGGAGATGCCCCTTTCGTGGCGCAGGGCCGTGATTGCCCTGCTACCGAAGAAGGGGGATCTCCGCCTTCTTCAAAACTGGCGCCCGGTCTCCCTCCTCAGCACGGACTACAAAATCTTCGCCCGAGCCATGTCTTCTCGGCTCGGCACCGTGCTGGACCACATGATCCACCCTGACCAGTCCTACACCGTCCCGGACCGAACCATTTATGATAACATCCATCTGGTCCGGGACATCATCCACCATTCCCAGAGGGCTGGTCTGTCGAGCGCCTTCCTGTCTCTCGATCAGGAGAAGGCGTTCGACAGGGTGGATCACGAATACTTACTCGGAACTCTGCGAGCTTTCGGGTTCGGGACGCATTTTGTCGCCCGGATCCGACTTCTGTACACTGCCGCGGAGTGTCTAGTGAAGGTTAACGGGTCCCTGACGGCGCCCCTTCGCTTTGGGAGAGGGGTACGTCAGGGCTGCCCCCTGTCTGGCCAGTTGTATTCTATTTGCTTGGAGCCTTTCCTGCGCCTCTTGCGGAGGAGGTTGTCGGGATTGGTTCTGCGCGGGCCGGGCATCGGGGTGGTCCTTTCGGCTTACGCCGATGACGTGCTCCTTATGTTTAGTGACCCGGCTGACCTGCGGAGGATGCGCGAGTGCCAGGAGGTCTACTCTGCCGCTTCTTCTGCCAGGATCAACTGGGGTAAATGTTCTGGACTCCTGGTCGGTCAGTGGCAGATGGATCCCCTACCCGAGGAGCTCAGGCCTTTCACCTGGAGCAGGACCAGCCTCCTCTACCTGGGTGTCCATCTCTGCCCCGCTGAGGAATCCTGGCCGGCAAACTGGCAGGAACTGGAGACGAAAGTCACCGCTCGCCTGCGGCGCTGGACAGGACTGCTCCGAGTGCTATCTTACCGGGGTCGAGTTCTGGTCATAAACCAGCTGATCGCCGCCATGTTGTGGTATCGGCTGGTCACTTTGACCCCTCCCCCGGACTTTGTCACAAGAATCCAGAGATTGTTAGTCGACTTCTTCTGGGACAAAAGATTGCACTGGGTCGCTGCCGAGGTTCTGAGTCTCCCGCTTAGGGAGGGTGGTCAGGCGCTAGTGTGCCTACGCACACAGGTGGCGACTTTCCGCCTTCAGACCCTGCAGCGATACCTCTACGTTGAGCCTCCTCCTAGATGGTGTGCCCTGATGACGTATTTCTTCCGTCAGGTGCACGGCCTGAATTATGACGTGCAGCTCCTGTTTATAGAACAGCTGGGCCTCGGTGGCTCCTTGCAGGCGTTGCCCGTCTTTTACCAGGACCTGATCAAAGTCTGGAAAGTGGTCGCCTCGCGACGCAGCTCTCCCCCGTCAGGAGTAGCGGCTATCGTCAGAGAGCCGCTGCTCAGGAATCCGTCCCTCCGTCCTTTTCAGTGGTTGGCGGAGAGGAGGGCTGTGGCCGCAGGGGTGACCAGGATCGGGGACGTGCTGGGTGGCGGAGGACTGGGCTGGATGCTCCCGCAGCAATTGGCGCGACGCGCGTCTGTGAGTGTCCAGGTCGCAGCCGATGCCATCCAAGACCTGAGAACGGTCGTGCTCGGACCCGACGTTATTTTGGGTCTTGAGGTGGCCCAGGTGCGCGGTGGTCTTCCGTCTGAGCGTTCCCCTGTTCGGACGGAATTCCACATTGGCCCCAAGCCCCGAACCCTCCCTCGGGCGCTGGTGCCCCGCAATATGAGCCGCCTCGGGGACATGCCCTCTGTGCCTTTTGGCACAGCAAAGAGGGGCTTTTTGTATGGACTGCTGCTGCACACCTTCCATTTTCTCGCCCTTGTCCGTCGACCGGACACGCCCTGGCGTGCCTTGTTGCCGTCCGGCGGCGGAGGCCCTCGATGGGAGGACCTCTACGGAGGTGTCCTCCCCCTTTCTATCGGGGACCTGGGTTGGAGGGTGTTGCATGCGGCAGTCCCTTATAATAAGAGGATGCATAGGTTCACGGACTCTCAGGACACATGCCCTTTTTGCGGTCTTGTGGAGTCCGTGGACCATGTATACATAGGGTGTTGTAGGCTGCACTCCCTTTTTAGTTATTTGAAAAACCTTTTATTGATGTTTTGTTTGCACTTCAGCCCCAGGCTCCTGATCTATGGGCACCCGGTGCGGAAGGGGGTCGGGAAGGAGGAGGACCTCCTCGTGAACCTGCTCCTGGGCCTGGCCAAGTTGGCCATTAACAGGTCCAGGCAGCGGGCGATCGACGGGGGAGTCCCGCCCGATTGTTTGTCCCTCTTCCGCGGCTACGTTCGCTGCCGGATGTCCCTGGAGAAGGAGCACGCGGTGTCTGCTGGCACTCTCGAGGCCTTCCATGCTCGGTGGGCACCGCGGGGACTGGGGTGTTTTGTTGACCCCTTTAATCACATTTTGATTTAAAGTTGTAAGTTTCCTTTAAACTTTGTTCTTGGTTTTACAGCTGACCTGAATTAGGGGCTGTGCCTGATTTATCCCAATTTTGTTGATTTGGTTTTCATTTAAAAGATTATCAAGAGTTCAAATCTCACAACGGCAAATTATGAAACAATGTAACTTCATCTGAAACAGATGGAAACGTGTTATTTAAAAGATTATCAAGAGTTCAAATCTCACAATGGCAAACTATGTAACTCCATCTAAAACAGATGGAAATGGGTTTGTACTCGAAAGAGTTACAGAGTACACTCAAAATTTTGGCTTGGCCTAAATAGCCAAGTGGTTATGGTACTGGGTTTGTAACCCCAAGATCAAGAGTTCAAATCTCACAATGGCAAACTATGAAACAATGTAACTTCATCTGAAACAGATGGAAACAGGTTTGTACTCGAAAGAGTTACTGCCCACACCATAAAACATTTGTTCTGTGCTCGGTGGGCACCGCGGGGACTGGGGTGTTTTGTTGACCCCTTTAAACACATTTGATTTAAAGTTTGTAAGGTTCCTTTAAATTTTGTCCTTGGTTTTACAGCTGACCTGAATTAGGGGCTGTGCCTGATTTATCCCAATCTTGTTGATTTGGTTTAATTGGTTTTAATTTTAAAAGATTATCAAGAGTTCAAATCTCACAATGGCAAACTATGAAACAATGTAACTTCATCTGAAAAAACAGATGGAAACGTGTTTGTACTCGAAAGAGTTACAAGCCCGGACTTAATTGGGGAAGAGGCGGAAAGGCTAATTGTCTTCCTGCCTCCAAATGCACCTCAGGGGAGGGTATTAAATTCATTATCCCTACCTTCTATCTTCTATCCAGTTCAATAATTTGCCTTCAATTCCATGAGCTTTAATTTTAGCTAACAGTCTTTTATGCTGTATCTTATCAAATGTCCTCTGGAAGTCCATAATAACCAACATCTATAGACACTCCCTTTCTACTACTTTAGTTAGTCCCTAAAAAAATTCAGTTAGGTTTGTTAAACATGACCTACCCTTTACTAACCCATTTTGTCACTCCCTATTCAGCTCAAATTTCTCCAAGTGCTCAGTCACTCTTTCCTTAATTACTGCCCACTGCAGATATTAGACTAACAGCTCTAAAATTTCCTGGGCCAGGATTTTCCCCTCAGCGATTGGGGGTGGGGCCCGTTCGCCGAGGGGAAAATGACACAGGATGACGTCGGGTGGAACCCCTGACATCATCCCAGTCCCTTTAAATATTCACGAAGGTGGGCGGATAGCAAAATCAGCTGTCCACCTGCTGACCTGTCAATGGCCAATTAAGGCCATTGACAGGATAATTAACTTTGTTAAAGACCCTGCCCGTCCAAGCTTAAGGCTAGCGGGCAGGCCAGGAGCCATGGCAGGCTCCAGATTATTCATGAAACTTCATCCACTGGCGGGATGAAGTTTTATGTCCGTTTTTAAAAAATTTAATAAATGTTATGTGTTTATTATTAACATGTCCCATCTCATGAGACATTGTCACATGAGGGAGACATGTTAATAATTTTAATATTTATCTATTTTTAGAGTTTACCTACCTCTCACGAATCTCCCTGAGACAGGACATTGCCTCAGGGAGCAGTGCGCTCTTTCACGCGCATGCTTGAAAGAGCACACTTTGACAGATGGGGAATCCCTCCACCCTCCACACAGGAAGGGCATAGTGTTTCCTAAACGTCAACTCTTTTCTTCACCGCCGATGCTGCCAGACCTGCTGAGTTTTTCCAGGTAATTCTGTTTTTGTTTTTGTTTTGGATTTCCAGCATCCGCAGTTTTTTTGTTTTTATCACAGTGTTTCCTGTCGGGCAGGCCGCTGGGCGGGCCTTTATTGGCCCGCCCACTCAAAATGGCAGCGGGCCCCATTTCACTGCTGAGCCGGTGGGGCCATGGAGGTAAGAATTCTGCCCCTGGTCTTTCTCTCACCTCTCACCTTTCATAAATAAAGGAGTTACATTTGCAATCCTCCAACTAAAGGGACAATTATTAACTCTCAAGAGCTTTGGATGATTATGGCTAAAGCATCTGCAATTTCCACACCTACTTCCTTTCAAAGCCAGAGATGGTAACCATCGAGGTCCTCGGGATTTGTCAGTCTTTAGCGCCATTATTTTTTCTAACATTGTTTTTGTGTTTACATTAATGTTTCTGAATTCCGGTCTTTGATTCAATATTAGTTTCTTTTGAAAAGACAAATACATTGTCCTCTTCGCTACTCTGAAGACTGAAACAAATGTCGGGATTTTGCTGCAAGTGTCGGGAACCTGACGTGGGGGCCATTTCTGGATCCTGATTCCAACTCAATTTTATGGGAAATGACCAATTAGTAGGTCACCTCCAAGTTATGCAATACGGGCAGGAGGGCCAATCAGGACCAAAATGTGAGGGAGGTCAGCAGTCTTCACTGTGGCTGCAGTGGAAGCGCAGCTGCAGGGACTGTGGCACAAGAGGAAGGACGAGGAGAGGCGAGGAGGAAGGGGTCGAAATGATTTCCTTAATGCCTAGCAGTCTCAATGGCAGCATGCTCAATGAGAGACTACTATAATGACTCTAAATGCCCTTCTCTACAGGCTTCCCGTGCTCTTCCAATTATTTACCACTCTCATAAAGCTGGAGCTCGTCCTCCCACTACACACTCGTGCTGGCGAGCCATGCAAACTGCAGGGATCCCAGACGCCTCTGGGAAAATTGGAAATTTGAAAATTGTCGTGGAAAATGCAGCCTGATTACCTAATCACCTGCCTTAATTGGCTTCTCATTGCTGCTGGGCAGGTAGCCATCAATACTGCGAAGCCACCCTCAGTTAAAGTGCAGAGACGTGGGAACACTTCACGGAGCAGGCGGGACATGTTTTTCTGCCACTTTCCTGGCCCCACCCTGAATCGACTCCAAAATGCTGGGAAAATTCCTGCTAAAGTAATTTTTGAATAAGTCTTCCTTATTTTCACTTAAAGTACCCACATTACTTCACTACACATTTTTTTCTAAATTGTCACAAAGGGGCTTAATCTTTGGCTTTTTGTATTTTAAGTCATTTAGCTGCTTAAGAAATGCTATTGAATGCTGATAGTCTCATTTAGTTTTAGTGCTAGGTTTACTGCTGTGCCTCTCTTTCCCTCCAACTCTCAAATCTCAACCCCCTGTGACTCCCCTCTTGATGGGGGCAGACAAGTGACAATCACAACCCCATTTGACAGCTTCTGAAGAAAGATGCCAAACTTTCTTTTGAGCCAATAACATTCCTGCCACAGAACAAGAATCCTTTGGCCCCCACATCCACATAACTGCTCAATCCCATCTTGAAGAAAGAGAGAAGCCTCACAATCAAACTAGCATCTGCTTCTTCTTGCTACACCATCATACTCTGTGAATGAAGCTAAGAGCAGAGGGAGACTTGGTCCAGGGTAATAGTAAAATGATTTGGACAGGGGCAGAACTGGAGAAGAGCAGCCCAATCTGGACTGGCATTAATACCAAGTGCCAACAAGCTGATTAGAGCCCCAGGATGCTGACTGGATCCCAAAATCCCAAATCCAGAGGGAATGATAGAGGAACAGAAGGTCAACAGTCGTGGAAGGATAGAGACAAAGAGAATGAAAAAGAGACAGATGAAGTGAGGTCCTAAGCTTTGGAATTCCTTCCCTAAACCATCATCTATCTCTCTCTCTTTTAAGCAACTCCTTAATTCCTATCCCTTGGACCAAGCTTTTGATCATCTGTCCTACTGGCTCCTTCTTTGGCTCGGTGACAGCGTTTATTGTCTGATTATGCTTGTGTGTAACTGAACAGAGGCAGGGTATACACATCCTTCATTATAGTGTATTTAGATAACCCCAGAATACTTGCAAATTTATTTACATGCTGTCCATTGTCAAAGTCATACTTGTAGATTGAAGAGGTGTACCACTCTCAGCCAGATGCTCTTGTACTCAGAATATTTTGCAGGAGATAAATAGCTACTAACTATTTTATTATTTCCAAACTTTTCCTAATGTGTTTTCATTCTTGCAGGCATATAAACAAAGCAGGAAACCATCCAGGAAAATATATAGTCTAGACACAAAAAATGAATAGTCTAGGGGGAAAAAGGATGAACATGATCTGGGAACATCAGTGGACGCAGAGAAGTTGCATTGGGCATGGTGTTAATGAGACCTGACTGCAGTGGTAATTATTCATTAAGGACTCACCAATGCTTCATTGCCATGATTCATTTCCCAGGACCCATAATGGCCTTTTTCTTGCCTGAAGAATTGAATAGCTTCTGAAAATGCTTGAACTTCAAACGAACTCTGTTTTGCAAATTCTGAATTACAAACAAAAGAAAGTTAACATGAATTACATTATCATTAAGATTTGTGACGAGTGTCTAGTCTGAAGCTATCTGGAACAGGAGGCAAGTAGAGAATGCTTCTCCATAGGCTGGCTAAGGGGTTGGGGGTGGAATTAGCAGGCAACTCACCTCAATGGCTCGATTACTACTTCTGGTTTCAGAGTACGTGGCCCTCTGAGTTGCATGAGTTCATTTAACTGTCCAACTATTCAGCAGCAGATAGAATGGGAGTTCTGGGGTCAGATGCAAGATGATACAAACAAATGAGGGAGAAATGCTAATTTTTTAAAAGAAATTCCAAGAATAGCTGAAGAAATTAAAATAGGGTCAAAATATTCTGCATGGTTTAAACAATACATTGCAATTATCCACTGAGCCACATCGGGAATGAATAATATTTATATTAAAATATATCTTCAGATTGTGGATAAGATTGTTGATGCACATTTACCTCATTTCAATTTGTTGCTGTTATTTTCCTAAATGACAGGTCAGCATGACATTTCCCAGTTAAAATCAAATAGTAAGAGAAATTGAATAGGATGCTCTACACACTCTAAGAGTGCTGAAATGAATGAAAATAAGACCACTCTGATTAAATGAGAGGCAAGTTGCCCACAGCTGTCACTAATTCCATGACATTGATGTGGTTAACACGGATCTAAGTGTAATTGCTCTCCACAGGCGTCTTGCTTTTATAGAGTTCATATGGGAGCATGCAATGTCATGATTACATTATCATATGTATTTGTTATTGAGTAAGCCTTTTTACATTGTGAAGCAGGAAACTGAAAGGACTCTGGTGGCACCATTCTCCCACAGTTACACTGGTCTGGTGTCTCTGCCCTTCCAGAAATTGATTCAGAAAATGGAGAAATGCACAGAAAACCAACTCACCACATACCAAATTGGTCCAAAGCCATAGGGGATTGTTAGAAAAGCATATAGATAATTCTTAGTTACGGCCCAAAAAACACTAGCCATCTGTGTGCGTGCTTGTGTCAGAACAGAATTTTATCACACAGAGTTTGGATTACATTTAGCAGTACAACCAGTAGCTTTTTAGCTGGCAGCAGCAAGGCCCACCACAGGCAGATATAACTTTTAGTCCTAAGAAATAGCCATCTTTAACTGTAGAATGTCATCAGTTGTGGGATATCCATGTGTCAGGAGTGTGGGCCTGATATTTTGCATTCCTTAAGAGTCAATGTAAAGCTGAAGAATCTATAAAAGGCAAGCATTGCAAAGCTTTTCACCTTGAAACATAACTAATGCAGCAGACACTTTCCCAATAACAAATACAAAACTTATAATTTTGGCCATTGGAGCTAAATGTATATTGGCAGAATAATCAAAATTATTATTTTTATAAAATTTTGTGAACTCTTAAGTGATTTCCCTCCCCACCCCCCACGGTCTCTTTAAGCCACGAAGAACTTGCTGCATTGGAGAGGATGGAAGAATAATCTATTTTCCTTCTCTCACTCCACTAATGCCAATCTGACTTATCCACTGGGTGATGTGCAATGGATGCCCAGGATGTCACTTCCTCTGAAATTCTCTGGCTGTCTACCTTCCTCCCCAACTACCCACCCCTCCATCACCTGTCTACCCCCTACACACAAGCACACACTAAGGAGGAAACTACTTTCTCTTTGCCTTGCCTATGTGCAGAGAGGAGCTATGACCTCAAACTGACATTACAGCAACCTGTGGTGCCATTCACAGTCCAACATCATGCCATTATTCCACCTACTTTATAGCTCTACTCTACATGGTGGCCAAACTAAAGTACTCTTCAGTCTTTACAGTAACATAATTTCTGTAATATTTTCTTCATATGGAAGATTCAATTAGAGACATTACTTTCAAAACATCTCAAAAACAGCTTATTTGTGAAGATTGTAGTGGACTCGATTCTGCTGCTATCTTGATTAACATGGTCCCAATATTGTCACAATACTGATAACTTAGACTACTCTAAGTAATTTTGCTTCAACCCAAGTATTAGGTACTCAAAGCTGAAATTCAACCCATAATGTGAACAACCTCAACTTGTACATCTACAGGTGTTACAGAATTTCATAATTGCACTTGACAATCTGTTAGCTCCATTAGAACAAAGGACAAAAATGAAGAGGTGGCCTCAAAACTTGATGATATTACACCTGCTTTTTTCAGATACCTAAGTATCTAATATAGCCTTCAGGGTATGCATGCTCATTACAGGCTTGATGTGTACCACCCTTTACAAAACTGGGCTGCGCAGAAAAATGTGGTCTATACATGGCCTAAACAGTAATCCATGAAGAGATAGCTGGAGATTACCACCAAAAAGGTAAATTTAAAAAAATACACCTGAACCATGGATCCAGGGGGAACAGCGGGCCTCCTCCTGGGTCTACTCTATTACGGAAGATTGTTGACAGCCCTCACTTGGCACCCTCACAATTGTTTCCCCCCTGCCCACATTACCCTCCCCCCCCAACCCCACCCACCCAGCTCTTGATGGTGCTCTTCATTTTGTTTTCCCCCTCGCCCAGGACCTACCGAAGGCTGTTGCCACCAGCACAGCAGCCCAAAATTGAAATCCTCTTTGCCAGTGAGCTGCCTGGAGAAGCGCTGCAGCCACCTGTAACTCACCAACCTAATCTAAATGAATACCAAGATGCAAAATCAAGTGTGCTCCGAGTCTACCCATTTCAGTGCAGGGATTATTTCCTGTGCCCACTTTGTGCCAACCTGCTGGCACAAACCAACTTCTTAATCAGGATACAATGCCTCATACCTAATTTAAAGGTGACATTCCTTGAAAAATATCTCGCAAATTTTATTTTTGATAGGAAGTGAATAACCATGTAGCTTTCTTTTTGACATTACATGAAACTGACACAATCAACAAAGTCTATGTCAGTATTTCCAAGCAGTTTAAAAATTCTTCTAATTTTCATAAATACAATGCCCCCTTTAAAACATAATGACCTTGGAAGAAACTGACGGTTGGTTAAATACAGGTCTGTTTGTGATGGTTACAGAACTTGTGTGCAGGCTGAAGATAAAACTGTGGTTTACTCCAAAGCAAGCAAATGACCTGAACACAGGGTCAACCATGTTTACAGTAAAGGAATGTACTGTCAGAGCAAAAGCTAGCAACAATGTGTTTCAGTGCAACTAATCTGGAGCTGTTCTGGATTTTAAATGTACACGCTGATGACCAAAAGGAATTATATTAAACAATACAGCTTTTATCAATTTTCTTTAGGTTTATCAATCCATATTCATTTTCCACTGTCATTTTGTAGTACAATCTATCTTTTCTCTCAAGCTGAGAGCCAGATATTTGGATTGGAAGTTGGTAAGTGTTTTGTAGTAATGAAGCAACAAATAGGAATCAAGCTGGTGGTGTATTGTTCAGTCTTCAACACAGGATTTCAAACTTGTGACAAGTTTTGCTTCAACTTGAATGAGTGATTTTGCTTATGCTAAAGAATATGGAAAAGTCCCCAGGCAATCTACTTCAAATGGACTCAGAAAACAGGGCTAAAAGCAAAACAGGTGAGTCAAAAGAAAATCTAAAGAAAAGAAACAAAAAGGGAACTGAGGTTAGTGTTTCATGACACAGAACTGTGTTTAACTCAATTACACACAAGTGCAGGGCACAGAGTGATCGCAGAACTGAATGCTTCATAAATAGAGTGTTAAAGTCAGGAACCTGGTGTACATGGGCTCTCTCTGGTAAATATTCCTCAAGCTGAAATTTACTTTAACAATTAGAATTTGATTCAGAACTATGAGCTATAAAAGAAACTCAAGCTAGTTGAGATACTGTACATAGTAAACAGAAAACGTGGGATGAATTTTTAGGCCCCAGTGGGAGCGCTCAGAGGAGGACTGGTGTGGGCTTTTGTTCCTCCAGCTCAGATGCTGGTTCCCCAGCTCCATCCCGCCCCCTGGGCCATTTCCCTGAAGGCAGAATTGGCGGGGAGGGGGGGGTGGTGGCGGCGGCAGCAGCATGGAGCAGCAGCAGGGCTACCTGCTCACAAGTAGTGGGTAGCCAATTCATCTTATTAAGGGCCTACCGAAGACTGACTGGAATTTTCCTGGGGAAAATCTATTTTATGTCTCATAATATATCTCATATTCATTCATGAGATGTGGGCATCACTGCTTAGGCCAGCATTTATTGCCCATCCCTAATCGCAGTTGTGAAGGTGGTGGTGAGCTGCCTTCTTGAATCTCTGCGGTCCCTATAGTGGAGGTACACCGACACTGCTGTTAGTGAGGGAGTTCCAGGATTTTGACCCATTATTGGGTGATGAAGCAAGGTTAATTAGTAATCTCATTAAAGATCCTGTGGGCAAAAGAGATTATAATACTGAATTCCTACTAAACTTGAAGGTTCCATACACTGAGCCAAAACAAATATCTTAAATGTAAACAAAGCCAATTACATGGGTGTGAGGGGAGGGCTGGATAAGGCTTATTGTGTAAATCAACTTAAACATTTGAAGGCAAATAAACACTAGGAAACATTTAAATAAATTATTCTTAATTTTGAACATTAAAAAACAAACTTTCAGTGAGAAAGATCCATCGATGGTTTACTAGGGAATTTAAGGATTGTATTAGATTAAATGTTGTGAAGAAAGTAATAAGCCTGAGGAATGGAGAATTTTAGAAACCAGCAAAAGGCAACCAAAAAGTTGTAAAAAGGAAAAAATAGAATATGAGAGCAAACGGGCCAGGAATATAAAAACAGATTGTAAGAGCTTTTACAAGCATATAGAAACGAGGTGAGTAACTAAAGTAAACATTGGTCCCTTGAAGCCAGAGACAAAGAAATTATCATGGGGAGTGAGGAAGTGGCAGAAGTACAGCTTTTTGTCCCCAGATTGTGTTTTGCCGAGATTTCCTGGCTTAACAAACACAACCTTTAAAAGTGGCCGCCTGCCAGTCAGATTTTCTGTCGGGTTTTTTATTGGGGTTGGGGTGGGGGGTGCTGAAATAGGAGTTGGAGTGGGCAATCACAGAACAAATGTGCAGGCTGCCAGGTGCGGAGGTGGACTGGGTATAAGGCCTGCCTCTGTACTCCAGTGGTGTGTTTAAATAAACAAAACATAATAATAAAACAAAAAACATCCTCTACTCTCACCCCTCAATCCCTGCTCACTCCCGCACACACCCAATGCTCCATCCATGCCAACCAATGTCAACCCATGTCCCTCTACCTACCCTATACCCCCACGCCAACTTAGTGCCAACTCATGTCAACCCATGCCCCAACCACTACCCTTTGCTCTTACGCCCCCCATGCCAAATCCCCTAGCATCCTTGGATGGCTCCTTGACAGCTTTGACAGTTTTAATAACTGGACAATTCTTTTATAGTTCCTTGACAGCTGGGCAGCTCTTGTGCAGTTCCTGTATAGCTGTACAGTTTCTTGACAGCTGGACAGCTCTTTTATAGTTCCTTGACATCTTGACAGTTCTTTGACAGCCTTACAGTTCCAATGAGTTTGTGTGTAAAATGTGCATAATCATGTTCACCTTTAACAACCCCCGACGGGTGCCTAACCTCTCAAAAAGGGCTCATTACCTCTCCCAAAGGTGTCCTGGGACCCTATATAAAGGGGTACCTTAACTCTCCAAAGAGGTGTCCAAATGAATCCCATCAAGTTCAGACCTCCTCTTACCTGTTCTAATCTGCAGACTCTGTATTCCACATTCCTGGCCTTCCAAAATCCAACTTCAGTGGAGGCAGCTGGTGACTTAAATGCCAGCCACCTCCGCAAATTGCGCATCTCGAACCCCGACACAATTCCAGTCCAGCTCCTGCGAAGATGGGAAACACCACATTCGGGGGTGGGGACTTAGAATTTCTGGCCGTTGCCCGGATTTTCACCACAATGGAGACACTCTCTGGCATGGCGAAAAATCCAGGCCAACACACTGAACAAATACTTTGTATCTGCCTTTGGAGTAGAAGACACAAAATGTTTACTAGAAATAGAGGGTAAACATAAGGTAATAAGGGTGATGAACCTAAAGAGGAAAAACAATTGAGGAAGTTAAGGGACTAAAAACCAACAAATCCCCAGGACATTATGGCCTGTATCCTATGGTTCTCAAAGAGGTAGCAGCAGAGAAAGTGGATGAACTGGTTACAATTTTACAAAATTACCTAGGTTCAAAAAATGATTCCAGAGGATTAGAAGTTAGCAGATGTAACCCTACTATTCAAGAGAGGGAGAGAGAACAAAGGAATTACAGGTCAGTTAGCCTGAGATCAGTTGTTGGGATAATGCTGAATCTACTACTAAGGAAATCCTAAACAATGTACATAGAAAATCATACTATGATCAGACAGAGCCAACATGGTCTTACAGTAGGGAAATTGTGTTTACAAAGTTATCAGTGTTTTTGAGGATATAACTAATAGTTTAGATAAAGGGGAGGCAGTAGGTGTACTATACTTGAGTTTTCAAAAGGCATTCAATAAGGTGACACATGTAAGGTGACACAAGATAAGGGTTTATGGATTTGGGGGTAATATATTAACAAGGATGGAGGATTGGTTAACAGATAGGAAGCAGAGAGTAGGAATAAATGGGGCATTTTTAAGTTGGCAGGCTATAACTAGTGGAGTGCCACAAGAATCAGTGTTGTAAATCAGCTATTTACAAACTATATTAATGGCTTAATGTATCAAAGTTTGTTGACAATACAATGCTCAGTGGGACTATGAGAGGACACAAAGAAGCTGCAAAGAAATAGACAGGTTAAGTGAGTGATAACAAGATGGCAGGTGGAGTATAATGTGGGGAAGTGTAAGGTTGTTCACTTTGGTAGTGAAAAGAGAAGCAGAATATATTTCAAAAAGAGTGAAACATTTAAGTTGCAATAAAAGCCAATGTATCATTTGTATCCCTAACCGCTTGCTGTGCCTGCATGCTAGCTTTCTGTGTTCCTTGTATAAGTACACTCAAGTGTCTCTGAACATAAACACTTAAGACCAAAACTGCATACAGTACTTCAAATATGTTCTCAGCAAAGCTCTATTCAGCTGTAGCAAGACTTCCTTACTCTTGTACTCCGATCCACTTGCAATAAAAGCCAACATACCATTTGTATCTCTAACTGCTTGCTGTGCCTGTATGCTAGCTTTCTGTGTTCCTTGTACAAGAGTAAGGAAGTCTTGCTACAGCTGAATAGGGCTTTGGTGAGAACGTACTTGAAGTACTGTACACAGTTTTGGTCTCCTTATTTAAGGAAAGATACACATGTATTTGAGTTCAGGGAAGGTTCACAAGGTTGATTCCTGGGATGAAGGGGATTGTTGAATAGGTGGGCACATTAGAGTTTAGGAAATTAGGTGGTGATCGTATTGAAACAAAATATTCTGAGGGGGCTTGACAAGATTGATGCTGAGAGGATGTCTCCATTCAGTAGGGGAATCTAAAACTAGGGGCACAGTTTCAAAATAAAGGTCTCCCATTGAAGACAGAGTTGAAGAGGAATATCTTCTCTTGTTTATCTTTGGAACTCTCCCCCAGAGAGCAATGAAAGCTGGGTCATTGAATATATTCAAGGCTGAGTTAGACATATTTTTGATCTAAAGGGTGTCAAGGGTTATGGGGGGCAGGCAGGAAACTGGAGTTAAGGCCACAATCAGATCAGCCATGATCTTATTGAATGGCTGAGCAGACTCAAGGGGCAAAAGGCCTCCTCCTGCTTCTGTTTCTTATGATCTTATATTCTTATAATGAGAGGCTGAATAAATTGGCCTAGGCTCTCCAGAGTTGAGGAGAGTGAGAGGTGATCTCATTGAAACATACAAGATTCTAAAGGGACTTGACAGGACAGACACAGAGCCTGTTTCCATTGGCTAGGGAATCAGAACATGGGGCCACAGTCTCAGGATAAGGGGGTGATTAGTTAGGACTGAGATGAGAAAATTTCTTCACTCAGAATTCTCTACCCCAAAGGGTTGTGGATTCTTCATTGTTAAATACAGTAAGGCTGAGATAGATAGATAGATTTTTGGTCTCTGAGGGAATCACGTCACACAGGTCACACAAGATGCTAAGGGACAAGGACTCTTTATAGCAAAAATGGTAACTGTAGAGAGTATTTATAACTTTAAAAAAAGGAAACAGAGAAAACCTTCTTCCTCTGTGTTCCCAAACAATTCTCTGACTGCCAGTATAAAACTGCTGGCAATGTTGCTGAGACTAATTGTGGGACCGCAACCAATGTTAGGGAAATAAAAGTAAGGCTTTGTGATCAAGAGGACATGGGGTCAGAAACTCAGCTTGGGGTCAAATGGCATGTTCAGGTTGCAAACAGTTCAGTTCAGACTGAGACAAAGGCTGTGGACTGGGATGGAATTACTGGCAAGGGTAGAGATCTTGCAGGGGAGGCTGAAGATGATGGCTTCAATTATACGAATGTTTAAGTGATAGAAATTACAGCTCATCTAAGACTGAATGTCAGACAAGCAGTCCAACAGTGGAAGTATTGAGAGAGGTAGTGCGGACATTGACATTGCATCCAAAGCAGTTTATGGGGCAGAATTTAGCCCTTGTCAGGTGGGCTCAACTGGGCGGGCAGGGTGGCCGGGAAGCTGAACACTGCCTGTGATTGAGGCCGGAAGGCGATTTCATGCAGGCAAGCCAATTAAGGCCCACTGTCATGAAGATATTAATGTATATAATGTTATTGGAAATTATTTTAAATTGGATTTGTAGTAGTGTCTGTGTCTGTGGGTGTGAATGTGTGTCTTAATTGGATTAAAGCCAGCTAATCTGGATGCTATGATGGACAGTAGTTTTGAGATGTTAAACAGTAAGATTGAGGGTACATTTGCATTTTGTTGAATATACCATTCCAAGACGGGGGATGAAATTTTGCACCTATCTAGGAGACACCAAGCAAAATGTTATATTACTAATAAATTTGGTATTATGATAGAGGTTTCATTGTTAGAAAAGGTGGAGTTCAAAGGGTCTGGTGATACAATGAGAATTTGCATTCAAAGGGAGGCTAGGTATATACAGAACAGGGTTTTGTGTGTGCAAGTCAGGGGCATGCCACCTGTAAGCCTACAACTGTGTGAAGGAACCAAATTGAAAGGAACCTCATTCTAAATTCGTAAGATAAAATGTGTTTTGCCTGGTGTCTATTTAAGTCTATGGCCAGAATTTTTCCATCGGTGAGTTGGGGGCAGGGCCTGCCCCATTTAAATATTCAGGAAGGCAGGTGGTCAGCGAAATCAGCTGTCCGCCCGCCGACCTGTCAAAAGCCAACTGAGGCTAATTAAGCCAATTAAAGGCCCTGCCCATCCAACCTTAAGGCTGGTGGGCAGGCCAGGAGCCCCAGAGGGCTTCTGAAAAAACATGAAACCTCATCCACTGGCAGGATGAGGTTTCATGTCTGTTTTTACAGCTCGAAATGAATGTATGCAGTGAATACTAATTGTATTATAATTGTATTGAAGCATCTCAGAGTGCATCATGATGTATGTCGATAACTCCAATACCATTGTCTGATTGTCTGCATTGACCATATTGATAAAAACAAAAACAGAATTACCTGGAAAAACTCAGCAGGTCTGGCAGCATCGGCAGAGAAGAAAAGAGTTGACATTTTGAGTCCTCATGACCCTTCAACAGAACTAGGTGAATCCAAGGAAGGGGTGAAATATAAGCTAGTTTAAGGTGTGTGTGTGTGTGTGTGTGTGTGTGTGTGTGTGTGTGTGGGGGGGGGGGGCGGGGGGGGTGGCTTTGGGTGGGGAGAGAAGTGGAGGGGTGGATGTGGTTGTAGGGACAAGCAAGCAGTAATAGAAGCAGATCATCAAAAGATGTCACAGACAACAGAACAAAAGAACACATTGGTGTTGAAGTTGGTGATATATATCTAAATGAATGTGCTAATTAAGAATGGATGGTTGGGAAATTAAGGTATAGCTCTAGTGGGGGTGGGGGGAGCATAAAAGATTTAAAAATATTTAAAAATAATGGAAATAGGTGGGAAAAGAAAAATCTATATAATTTATTGGAAAAAACAAAAGGAAGGGGGAAGAAACAGAAAGGGGGTGGGGATGGAGGAGGGAGTTCAAGACCTAAAGATGTTGAATTCAATATTCAGTCCGGAAGGCTGTAAAGTGCCTAGTCGGAAGATGAGGTGTTGTTCCTCCAGTTTGCGTTGAGCTTCACTGGAACAATGCAGCAAGCCAAGGACAGACATGTGGGCAAGAGAGCAGGGTGGAGTGTTAAAATGGCAAGTGACAGGGAGGTTTGGGTCATTCTTGCGAACAGACTGCAGGTGTTCTGCAAAGCGGTCGCCCAGTAGTTTATGTTTGGTCTCTCCAACGTAGAGGAGACCACATTGGGAGCAACGAATACGGTAGACTAAGTTGGGGGAAATGCAAGTGAAATGCTGCTTCGCTTGAAAGGAGTGTTTGGGCCCTTGGACGGTGAGGAGAGAGGAAGTGAAGGGGCAGGTGTTACATCTTTTGCGTGGGCATGGGGTGGTGCCATAGGTGGGGGTTGAGGAGTAGGGGTGATGGAGGAGTGGACCAGGGTGTCCCGGAGGGAGCGAACCCTACGGAATGCCGACAGGGGTGGGTGAAGGGAAGATGTGTTTGGTGGTGGCATCATGCTGGAGTTGGCAGAAATGGTGGAGGATGATCCTTTGAATGTGGAGGCTGGTGGGGTGATAAGTGAGGACAAGGGGGACCCTATCATGTTTCTGGACCATATTGAAATGATTGTAATATTCATTGATTGTATTGATGTATGATCCATGTGTAAAAGTTGAATCTGATTGTACTTTTGTGATGGTGATTTTGAAATGTTTTGGAATGTTCTTCCAGATATTTTATGAATAAAGTATATTTTTCGAAAAAAAGTCTGTTTTAAAAAACTTTAATAAACTTTGTGATATTTATTAACATGTCCCATCTTGTGTGACATTGTGACATGAGGGGGACATGTAAATAATTTTCTTATTTTTCTATTTTTTAAGTTTTAAAAACTGTCAGCGCTCTCCCTGAGGCAGCATTTAGTCTCAGGAAGCTGTGCACTCTTTCACACGCATGCACAAAAGTGTGCACTTTGACAGCTGGGGAATCCCTTCCCCCCCAACAAAAGAAGCACATAGCATTTACCATCGGGTGGCCTGCTGGGTGGGCCTTAATTGGCCCGCCCACTCAAATTGGCAGCGCGGGCCGTTTCGGCAGTGGCGATTGGCTGCCCGCCCACGGCCAAGCAGGCAGGGCCTGCACGCCCATCAAGGGCAAAATTCTGCCCTATGGGTTATTGTTCCCTTGGTGAAGATTTCCCTAGATGTGATTAATTTGGCAATTTGTTTAAAAGTTATTATGGTTGTAATTTGTAGACATATGTATGTGTTTAATTCCTAGTTAAATTAATACATGTTTAATTTAATTTATATAAAAAACCTCTGGAGGCTTGGTGGTTCCAGTTCTGAATTCAGAGCTGCATCTCAAACATACCAATTGAAAATATAGGTTTTGACAGTTGTTTAAAGTTTCCCTCTGGGATTTTAAATAACTCAGCCTTTACCAACTGCTATGTCATAAACCACCAGCGTGAAACACGAGCAGCAGTGCTCAGCGCTGCCTGTGCAGGCTGAAGGGGGGAGGGAAGTCCGAGCAGGGTGAGCGTGAACATCGCATATGAGCGCCAGTGAGCGCCTGATAATCTCCCTGAGGCACAGAGCTGCCTCAAGGAGATAGAGTTTTTTAACAAGTAAAGAACTGAAAAATGTTATAAAACATGTAGGGGCATGTTATTAATTACATTTAAAAAAATTTATTTGCTTGAAAAATTTATCCCGCCCGTGGATGAGTTTTCCTAAAATGTGCAAAGGCCACTTGGCCTTTTCACCTGCTAACCGTAAGGTTGGACGGACAGTGAAATTTTATTTTAATTATCTTGTTAGTGGCCTTAACGGGCTGCCGATTCCGGCGTGCACCCACCGACCGAAATAGCATGCGACTGCGCATTGACGCCAGGACGCTCGCTTGAGGTAAATGCACGTCATATTACGCTCGAGCGAGTCAGGCGCCTGCCTGCCGAGATAAAAATTTTGCCCATGGATCCTGTAGGTCATATATCACACTATTTGTTTCTGCTTCTGTGCATTATCCTATTTGCAAATGTGGTTGACTCTTAACTGTCCACCGAATTGTATCAAATTACAACAAAAAACTATAATAAGATGAGATGGACCACTCAGCAATGACTTAGGCGCAGGATTCGGACATACCAAAGGCATACCCAGTCCTAATCAACTGTGTAAAGTCCTCATTAACATGTGGGGACTGCCGCCACAATTGGGAGACAGCTTTTCCATAGGCTAGTCAAGCAACAGCCTGTCACAGACATACTCACGGTATCATTATAGCCAATGTCTCAGATTCCTCCATCATCATATATAGATATATCCTCAGTCACTGGCAGGACTGACCCACCAGATGTGGCAGTACAGTGGTTTACATTCAGGAGAAAATTGACTCTTAATTGCTTTTCAAAATGGCCTAGCAAGCCTCTCAAATTGCTACAAAAGACTGTAAGTAAGCCAAGCAATCTTGAGAATCCTCAACATTGACTCCAGACTCTATGAAGTCTTATGGCATCAAGTCTAGCATAGGCAAGGATACCTCCTGCTGAAGCAGCCTCCATCAGCTGATGAATCAGTACTCCTTCATATTGAACACCATTTACAAGAAGCACTGAGGGTTACAAGGACACAGAATGTACTCTGTGTGATGGATTTCAATGTCCATTGCCAAGAATGGTTCGATAACATCATTAGTAACCAAACTGGCTGGGTCCTAAAGGATATAGCTGCCACATTTGGCTTGTTGCAGATGATGGAGGCCAATGCAAGGAAAAACCACTTTACTTCATCCTCACCTATCTACCTGTTGCAAATGAATCTGTCCATAAGACCATAAGATGTAGGAGCAGAAGTAAGCCATTTGGCCCAACGAGTCTGCTCTGCCATTCAATGAGATCATGGCTGATCTGATAATCCTCAAATCCACTTTCCTGACTTTTCCCCATAAACCTTGATTCCCTTACTGTCTATCTCAGCCTTGAACATACTTAAGGATCCAGCCTCTACAGCCCTCTGTGGTAAAGAATTCCACAGGTTCACTTCCCTCAGAGAAGAAATTCCTCTTCACCTCTGTCTTAAATGTGTGACCCCTTACTCTCAGATTGTGCCCTCTGGTCCTAGACTCGCCCACAAGGGGAAATAACCTCTCAGAATCTACCCTGTCCCTAAGCCCCCTAAAAATTTTATATGTTTGAATAAGGCTCATTCTCCTGGGCTAGAATCTTTCATCCGGCATGTGGGGGCAGGCCCCCGTATGCCAATGCATAAAATGACATGCGGTGACGTCGGGCGTGCGTCCTGACGTTACCATGCGTCATTCTGATCTTCAGTTCAGCGGGTGCGCACCAGAGTCAGTTGTGCACCTGCCAAACTGTCAAGGGCCTGTTAAGGCCATTAATTACCTAATTAAAGTGATTGCCTGGGCTGCCCGTCCAACCTTAAGGTTGGCGGGCAGGCGAAGAGACCAGGCAGCCTTCATATTTCTGATGAAACTTCATCCACGGGCAGCATGAGGCTTCATGAAGGGTTTATAAATTAAATTTAAAAGTTTATTAAAATTCATAAACATGTCCCAGCTCATGTGACACTGTCACATGAGGGGACATGTCTGAATAATTTTTATTTTTACTTTAAGTATCTTTTGAACTGAGCTTAATCTCCCTGAGGCACAGAGCTGGCTCAGGGAGATTTCTGCACTAGCGCAGGCCCCGAATCTCCCTCCTCACTCTGCTCGGGCGCACCTTAATTGGCGCGCCCATGTAAAATGGCGGCGTGCAGCCAATCGTGGGTGGCAATCGGCTCAGTGCCCACAATCGGCTGCATGCTCACTCTGGACTGGCCCACCTGATGGGGAGAATATTCTCCCCCTAAATGCCAGTGAGTACAGGCCCAACCTACTTAATCTCTCCACATAAGAAAATCCCTCCATACCCGGGATCAACCTAGTGAACCTTCTCTGGACTGCCTCCAATGCCAGTATATCCTTCCTTAGATAAGGGGACCAAAACTGTTCACAGTATTCTACATATGGTCTAACTAGTGCCTTGTATTGTTTTAGCAAGACCTTCCTATTTTTATACTCCATTCCCCTTGAGGTCAACATTCCATTTGCCTTCCCTATTACGTCATGAACTTGTATGTTAGCTTTCTGTGATTCATGAACAAGGACCCCAAATCCCCCTCTGTTTTGCAGCTTTCTGCAGTCTTTCTCCAGTTAAATAATATGCAGCTCCTCTATTCTTTCTGCCAAAATGCATAACCTCACATTTTCCCCATTATATTCCATTTGCCAAGTTTTTGCCCACTCACTTAACCTGTCTATATCCTTCGTAAACTCTTTGTGTCATCCTCACCACTCGCCTTCCCACCTATTTTTGTGTCATCCGCAAACTTGGCGATAGTACATTCACTTCCCACATCCAAGTCATTATTATATATTCTAAATAATTGTGACCTCAGCACTGACCCCAGTGGAACTTCACTAGTTACAGGTTGCCATCCTGAAAATGCCCCCTTATCCCAACTCTTTGTCTTCTATTAGTTAACCAATCCTCTATCTTTGCTAATATACCATCCCCAACACCATGGGCTCTTATTAAGTAGCCTTATGCTTGCTACCTTATCAAACGCCTTTTGGAAATCCAAATATATTAAATCCACTGGTCCATAACAGTATTGGCAGGAGTGACCACTGTACAGTTCTTGTGGAGAAGAAGCCCTATATTCACATTGAGGACAGCCCCCTGTTGCGCTGCATGGCACTACCACAGTGCTAAATGAGATAGACTCAGAACAGATCGAGCAGCTTAAACTGAGCAATAGGAGGTACTGTGGGTCATCAGAAGTAGCGGAATTGTATTACACCACAATCTTTAAGCTCGTGCCCAGCATATCCTTCACTTCACTATTACCATAAAGCCAAGTAAGCCAGAGTAACCGTGGAGGGAGCATGCCAAGAGCAGCAGCAGGCATACCTAAAAATGAGGTGCCATCCTGGTAAAACTACAACACAGGACTACATGCATGATAAACAGTGAAAACAACATTCTATTTGCAGAGATATATGATTCCATAATCAGCAGATCATATTAAAACCCTGCTACATCCAGCCAAAAATGATGGTGGGCAATTAAACAACTAACAGGAGGAAGTTCCACAGACATTCCCATCCTCAATGATGGTGCAGCCCAGTGCAGTGTCAGTGTCAGTGCAAAAGACAAGGCTGAAATGTTAACAAACATTTCAACCAGAGGTACCGAGTGGATGATCCATTTTGGCCTGCTTCTGAGGTTCCCACCATCACAAATGTCAGGCTTCAGCCAATTATTGTCCCATCCACCAATTCTCAAACATCAGCAAAGTGATAGATGATCATCAATGGTGCTACCAAGCAGCACTTACTTGGCAATAAGCTCCTCACCTATACCTAATTTGGGTTCTGCCAGGACCACTTGGTTCCAGACCTCATTACGGCCTTGGTCCAAACAGATACAATAGCTGAATTGCAGAGTTGAATTGAGTGTGATTGCTCTTGACATCAAGGCAGCATTTGACCAAGTCAAGGAGCCCTTGCAAAATTTAAGTCTATGGAAATTGGGGGGAAACTCTCCACTGGTTGGAGTCATACCTAGAACAAAGGAAGATGGCTGCAGTTGCTGGAGGCCAACTATCTCAGCATCAGAACTTCCCAACAGGAGTTCCTCAGGGTAGTGTCCTAGATCCAATGATCTTCAGCTACTTCATCAATGATCTTTCCTCCACCATAAGGTCAGAAGTGGGGATGTTCACTGATGATTGCATAATGTTCAGCACCATTTGCGACTCCTCAGATACTGAAGCAGTCTGTGCCTGCAGGCAGCAAGTCCTGGACAACATTCAGGCTTGGGCTGATAAATGACAAGGAATATTCGCAGCAAACAAGTGCCAGGCAATGGCCATTTCCAAAAGAGAAATCTAATTACCTTGCTTTGACATTCAACAGCATTACCCATCACAAAATCTTCCACCATCAACATCTTGGGGCTTACCATTGACCAGAAATTTGACAAGCCACTAAATAATACTGTCCCTACAAGAGCAGGTCAGAAGCTGGGAAGTCGGTGGTGACTGACTTATCTCCTGACTCCCCAAAGCCTGTCCACCATCAACAAGGCACAAGTTAGGCATGTGATGGAACACTCTCCATTGCCTGAATGAGTACAGTTCCAAAGATACTCAAATGATACCCAAATGATACCATACAAGCCAAAGCAGCCCATTTGTTCGGCACCTCATCCACCACCTTACTACATTAACTGCATCCACCATGCATGCACTGTGGATGCAGTATATATACCATCTGCAAGATGCACAGAAGCAGCTCACCAAGGCTTCTTCAATGCACCTCTCAAGTTCCCCTCCAATTCACACACTATCCTGACCTGGAATTATATTGCTGTTCCTTTAACATCACTGGGTCAAATTCCCGGCACTCCCTATCTAACAATGGTGTGGACCTACCTTCATCACACTTTCATGGTCAGTGAAGGCATTCCTATTTGTAACTTCAAACATGGACTGTGCTTGTATGAAAGCTTTGGAACAATCGTTTACTTTTACAAGGTGACTAAGGTGGCTGCCAAGCTCAGGTGAGCTTTGCAACTTCAATGCAGACTCTCTCAAGTTCCTGGAAGCTCCCAGTTGAATTACGCCCCCACCTCTTGAATGGACATAACCAGACAGGACCCCTCTGTGGAATTCACACCTGCCATCGTTTGAAGTTTACTCCAAACTTAGAATCAATAGGCTTCCAGGCTCCACACCTCCAAGTTTGCAACTTAATGAAAGAAAACTTCAGAAAACTAGTTAACCACAAGTGGTGTGAAAGGGAATCATCTATCATCATTGTATTGCAATGGCTTTCAGCTTTAAACCATTGTGTGTGGATAATAATAGTTGATCATAAGACTAAAACTGGCTTCTGATCCAAAATTCCTTATTATCTGAACACCCAGAGAAACTTGGGCAGTCTGCAAAGCACACAATCACTAAGTATCAGCTGCAGACCAAGGCAGTAACACCAAAGCTTTTTTAAACTTGGAGGCTGTTACATCTTATAAAGCCTCCCAAGCCGATTCCTAAATCTCAGACTACCTGAGACAAAATTTGACCACCTGGTATGAAAACTATGAGTGCCAAACTTTGTGGCCTGCTGCACATTCATCTTTTTGAGGGAATCTTACAATAATCCTGATATCCAACTCTAGCTATTTGAACTCATCTAAACTACAATTCAAGAGTGAAAAAGACTTCTTCCTTTTCCAAGCCCACAATGACTGTTCTCCTTCAATAAGCCAGATATGTGAACTATGAACTATTCTTTTGTTTACAACTTTTAAAAGTGTCCTATTCTCTTTATCTGTATTTTTTTCTCAAACATGTGTGAGTGTGTTTGCATGTGAATGCTCAGTGATTGACATAGCGCTTAGACTTTAGGGCTGGATGTGTGAATAAATAATCTTCTTTATTCAAACTCATGAAAGTTTGTTGCTGTTATTTAAATTAACCACTACTAAGAAATACACACCTCTTCATCTCCAAAATTCCACAGTGATTGTGGACAGCAAGGGAAAGGGTACAAGGGGTTCAGTTCTCTACCGACCCTGTCCATAACAGAATTGGGTGTTGCATCCAAAATCTGAACAACTGAACTAAAACAAACTGAATCTGCCATTAAAAGCACAAATTGGAAACAAAAGGGAAAGTTCAATAGCAGAAATTGTGTCTTTAAAACAAAAAAACCACAGCAGGCTTCGAGTATTAACACTAGAAAGTAGAATGACTAGCGTTGATGTGAAATCATTTGTAGAACAGGAGGATTTAAATTGGCATAAGTAACCCTAACAATTGAACAGCCGAAAGCACTAGCTAAGCAGGTGGAACTTAGTATAAAGCAAAAGGTGAAAAGGCCCGAGGTGCTAAAGGTACTGGCAGAACATCTTTCCCTCACTCCAGAATTGGAACTGGCAGAAGATATTGGGCTGATTTTTAGACCTCACGGGCGGGTATGTGCCCAACCCAATCAGGTGTGAAATGATGCGAGATGACATCGTTCCGATGTCATCCCGTGCTTGCGCGATATTTTGGTCAGTGGGTGTGCGCTAAAATCGGAAGTGCACCCCATTAACCGCAAAATTGTCTGTCATTTTACATAGCCCGTTCAATCATCCAGTTGGCGGACGGGCAAATAGACCAGGCGGCCTTTGCATTTTTCATCAAATCTCATCCACAGGCGGAGTGAGATTTCCGTGGTGAAATGAAATATAAACAAATTTCTGTGGACAGCATTTTCATTAGCTAAATTTTCAGGTGGCCGATTATGATGCATGGACATTTTTTTCAGCTGTTTCGGGTCTTCAGCTCCCTGAGGCAGCTCTCTGCCTTCAGGGAGCTTTCTGTCAGCGCTGGCCCATGCCCGCGTTGACGTCATCGCCCACCCTCCTCCCACGGCCACCCTGGCAGCACTGAGCTTTTCAGCTGGCTGGCCATTAATTGGTGAGCCAGTGTAAAATCGCAGTCAGGGGACGATCGCGGTCAGCGGTCAGCGGTCCATTTCCCAACTGATCCCAGGCCTGCCCACCGAGCTGAAAATTCAGGCTATACAATCTGAAATAGACCAGGTTACCTGAGGAAAATTCCACAGAAGAGTGGAAGCTGGAGTTAGAATTCCAGGCAAAAGAGAGAGAAAAGGAACTCAGGGAAACAGAGAGAGAGACAGAGAGAGTGATAGAGAGAGAGTCCCAGGAGAAAGAGAACAGGAGCAAGTCTTCCAACTGGAGAAGCCTGAGAAGGAATTGCAAGCACAAAAGGATAGGGAAATAAGACAGGTTGAAATAGCTAGGGAGAAATTGTCTTTACCTAGTGGGAAAGCTGCTGGTAATTCAAATAATCCTGGCTGAACAATAAGCTTTCATTTCTTAAAGTATTCCCGATTAATACCCAACTTTGAAGATAACAACATTCTTCACCTCCTTGGAGAAGCTGGAAGATCAGTTAAAGTGGCCAGCCGAAATTTGGACTCTCCTAATGCAGTCAGCTAGTAGGGAAAGCCTGCAAGGTTTACTGTTCTTCAAATAGTACCACAAGATCTTTTACATTTATCAGAGACAGCAGATAGGCCAGCAGTTTAACAGCTCAACCAAAAGGTGGCACCTCTACAGTTCAGCACCCCTTCAGCACTTCATTGTAAATGGAAGGAAACTGGGAGAGGGAAGGAGCCATCAAAGAAATGAGAAATTACATAATAACACTTCTTTTGGATTGGGATAAGACCATGAGATGCATCAAATGCTTTGGGCCAGTTTCATGCAGAGTTGGGCAGACTCTGGAGACCTTTAAAACAGGTGTGTAGAAACCTGATGTGGAAGCCCCACCCCTATTTCTTACAGGTCCAATTTCTGACGGGTCCCATTTTTGCCAGCAGAAAGAAGGGGGCAGGGTGTGATTCACACAGGCGGGAAACCTGAACTCAACGGGCCATTTGAACTTAGTGCTGAGTTTAAACAGATCCCATTTTGGCTGTTCCAAGGGCTGTAACCTGCAATCTGGGAATCTCAAATTGATGGGAGTAGGCGTAAACCCTCTTGAATGGTGGATAAGGTCTGTTTAAGTGTCATGATCTGAAGCTTTTTAATTACCCTGCTCTTTGAATTTAAAAAACATCAGGCTTAAGCTGTCAGTGTGAGTCAAAAAAATGTCTGCTGGACTGCTTTGAAAGACAGGCCATCTGGTGTGGGTTAGAAAAAAAAATTGCCACCTGTTTACGCAATTTCAATAGAGTAAATCATTGACATCTGAAGGGCTAGTATAATGTCATTATGAATGCTTGGCTGAGTTTCAAAATCTACAATTATCTCAACGGGGGCCCTGAGATCACAGTTGGATTGACAGTTTAAGGAGACTATTAAAGGATGAGCTCTCTTTGATGTGCCTACTGAACAGAAGTTTGTTTTTAATAAGAGATTGAACACTTGAGATTTAAAACCTTGGAATAGGTTTCATGAATGGGAGATTTTTTGCTCTGAAGTGTTATGAGTGAGAGTTGTATAAGATTGTTTGAGATTTTTTAAAAAATCTCCATATGGTTCCTGATGTCTGCCCATGGTGGATACTGGAAGGGTGGATATGGAGGTGGCAGGAGGTATGAGAGGGTAATAGGGTGGGTGGGGGCATGAATTGACATGGGGGCATGAGAGAGCATGGGGTTAGGTGGGGCTATGTGTTAGCATGGAGGTATCATGGGGAGTATGAGGGAGCATGGGGCAGATGGCTGGCATGGAGGAGTCATGAGGGGGTAGACATGAGTGTGAGGGTCAGAGGGCCTAACAGATTCTAAAACAACTGGGACAAGATCTCAGAGAACTGAGGTAGGCCTTCTAACCAGCCTGCTTTGGCACTTGCCTGCCCAGCGGTTGCCTACAATTGCTTCCAGGGTCAGTAGGCCCGACTCTATCACCCACCCGGAGTGAAAATGAATGAAGCCACAATGGGACACAGGTAGCCCCTCTCCTCCAATCATGTTTCCTTAGCAGTTTCTGGAGGGGGTGGCTGAAAACAGTAGGTGGAGTAGAAAATTCTATGATATTTTTAAAGTAGTGTATATCTTCTCAAATAAGTTTCATTCACATACACATTGGGGAAGTTCTTTTCTTCCCTCGTGAGCAGTTCCTATTGGAAGAATGAAGATCAGCAACAACAGACCTGTTATTATTACGTTCAGCCTTTCAGCCACTGGATGTGTGCAGGACCAAAAAACAGCAGAGAAATTAAAAACAAAATGGTTTTAAATTCCAGTTTTCAAGATTAGATTTGCATAAAAGAAAACTCCTGCTACATCTTTCTTTGGTTTGTATTGAAAAGCTGTTTACCGCAAACTGACATGCTGCCAGGAAATGATGTCAGACAGGATGCAGGCTGAGTCTGTCAAACTGGTGGTATGTTAGGCATGAGTAATAGATTGTAAATAGCAGCTTAAGTAAGTTTTATGTTGCTTAACAATGTGTGGCTTATTTATCACGCAATAGCTGTTCACTCTAATTATGAAAATTGCTTTATTTCCCTCTTGTTTTGCAGCTTGAAAACCTAATTTCACCACATGCCAAGTAAGTTCCTTTCCTTTTCCTATTTTCCCACATTCCTCCTAACTCAACCCAGATTCCTTCCAAGTTTCTCCAAAGCTCACATGTGCCCTGGCCAGGAATCAGCCCGCGGTTGAGGTGACCTCCTCCTGTTAGCTCTCAGGTGTAGGTGGATAACCTGAGGTAATCCTCCCTCAGAGTTTCCGTCCTTTTCTATGGTTGAATGCCTATCCCCGATCATCAAGGCACGGACAAGAGTCTAAACTTGATGCATGGAAAATTGGTGATGACAGGGCCACAACCTGGCATATTACATTGTCCACCACTGTTCCACAGATCCAATTTTGTGTTCTGGATTCCCTTGTAACACAGATTTTCAAAATGGATTCCAGGCCCTGGGGTGTCTCAAGAGGATTTCAAGGGCTCTCAAGGCCTACTTCCATCCATCTATTGTGTGATTTCTGTTTTTCTTGATTTATTAGCTATTTTTTGTTATTTTTCCATATACTGAGAAAAAAATGCAATGATAGTACTGTTCTCTATGGATAGCTGACACCTTCTGTTAGAAATTTAGACTAATAAGCCCCCAGGTCGGGCAGCAGGATCATCTGACATCTCAGTGGGTGGTCACCTCTGTCCTTATATGAGTCATTCAAGGCCCAGGTAAGGGTCTTGTGCCCAGTGTTATAAGCCATGGCCAACGCGGAACCAGTGAATTTTCTGTGGTGATGGCGAAAGAGCTAGAACCTGGAAGGATAATAGCTGCTTACAGGGGAGAATCCATCAGGAACAGGACTTAAGTTTCTCTTTAAACAAACATTAAGAAGGCAACAGCAAACCACCTCATGTACTTTTTTCCATAGTTATATTGCTCATGGCAGGCTCTTAGGAGCAACTGAAGAGGAAAGTGCAGAATGGTGAGACGTGGAGAAATGAGCAATGAGATGCCTTTGGGCGGGGATTACTATTCCATTCCCCCAGAAGAGGGATCCTCTCTAGGAGCGCTTCAACATTTGTGGGAGTGTGTCCATGTTTGAGATGAGGTCCACAGGACCGTCTCAATCTTTTCAGTTGTTTGCAAATGTGATGCAGGAGTGCAGAGGATACAAAACAGGAATTTTAAAAACTACTGCCTCTTGTAGATTGATCAGTATAGTGCTTTTGCATGCTTTGTGTTCCGGTGCAACAAGGCAATATCTATTAAAATTATTCATTTCTAAAAGGGGTTAACTGACCTCTATATGTGTATGCTTAAGCTCAGGCATAGAATTTGACTCACCCACGTTCAGTATTACCCACACATTTTCTCCTGAGCCAAGGTACCTATCAGCTCCTTTCAATCGCTGGAAAATAATAGAAGGCCCTTGAAAAAGAAGGGAGGCCATTATGGTGGCTGTGGCCAGTACCAAAAGAAAATAATTTAAGCAATCTTCAAGAGGTGATAGCCCCAGATTTCCTCGGAATTGGCAACACTCTGGTGAGGTCCTAGTGGTGACCCCAGGTGGGCTATAAATTGTTGGAACTGGTAACACCAGGTCTCTGGTCTGAACAGTGGGCCACATGAGTTTCCTGTGGAGCTAGGAGTGCACAGACATTGTGTCCACTAACCAAAGACCTGGTCTGGTGCTGCCTGACAGATTGTCCAGTGCTCTTGCCTCTTGCACTGGCAAAATTCTGACATTCAGCTCACTGAAGTAGGTTAATTGGTACCCTCTGAGGTGATCCAGGCTGAGGCCATGTACCTGAAACACAGCAGAAGATAAAAAGGCTGCCACCTTCCTTTCAAGTGGCTGATTTCAAAATTGACCTAATTATTAAGCCAGTCCCTGCCTATACCCAGATACTGCTTTTGAGAACCACTACCGAATGGGTATTGCAGATGCCCCTGTATTGTCACATGTACTCGGCTATTTCATTCGAACTGGCCAAACTCAGAAACTCTAGTGGAAGGCAGGTTTTGTGGGGCACTGAGTGAGGAAGAGGAGTCAGGTTTTCTGTTCATCTGCTGAGCATAATTCCCACTTTGCCGCAGTTAACTGAAGATGAGCAGGGTAGCGAATATTCAACCATATTACTCTGGTCACAAAAATGAATGCTGGACTAACACTAGCCAACATCCTACTGCATGCTTGAGGCGGAATAGGGAAAAATGCAGCAAGACATGAGTATCCAATGTGCAGTGCAACAAGGGTGATAAGCAGCCCTTTAGTAATTCAAAAGTAAGAAAGAATTAATGGTTCCTTTGTCATCCTCTGGGGAAGGGAAAAAAACGCCTACTCAGGCTGATATTTGTTGCAACTGTGAATGATGCCACTGCGAGTCCATATGAAAATGAATCATTCATTTCAGCAAAGATTTTAAAGGCACACTTCAGGAATGCAGCTGCGTATCAATGATAAAAGCTAAAATCGTAGCTACTTGACAGTCAACATTCACTGGGCTGCATTTCCACGTGAATTCTCCTAATCATCTCCTGTGAATTTGGCAGAAGGTTGGTGCAAACCCTGGTTAAACAACCATTTCCCTGGGACTTCCATGGATCTTCTGCTGAAGTACAGTGGCCGACAGGGAGAACCCGTGTGGAAATACAACTCCCAATGATTATAACCTAGAGTTTCAAAAGGATGAGTAAATTATGCCTGCAGGCTTGTTTTTGTCAGGAAATATCTTATTACTCATCATCTTGAAAAGAGGTAGCACTTTAGAAGGCATGGGAAGCAGAAATTAGGAGCAGGATATTCCCACTGGGTTTCTGAACTCCATTGTCATGCTGCGATGTGGGTCAGAAGCCTGCACTGTGTGGAAAAAACAGGCACTCAATGTGATTTCCCCACAACAGCCAATTAATGGCCAGAGGGCAGGCTCACCATTCAATTAAAGATTGGCGGACGGGCTCTTGAAGTCACAGGGTTAATCAGAGGCTGCCCTACTTGCAGGGAGCAGCAGCAGGCTGCAATAGCAAATAAGTGAGGGAGAAGACACTTCAAAATGGAGGTGTCCTTGGTCCAATGATTTTAAAATTTAAATTTAAAAATGGCTTTTGCAGCCAGGCCACCACTCTGGTGGGGTAGCCCCTTTAGAGGGTGGCCTGATAATGCTACAGCACCTAGGAATGCAGGGAGGGCCTCTAGGCCTGCCTGAAACACTGATTCCCACCCCCACCCCCTCCACCCCCCCGACTCCCTAGTCTACCACAGGGAAGCTGCCTGCATGCACCTAAACCTAGTATACCCTAGTACCAGTGGGAACCTGGAGGTTGACAGGAAAATTCCAACTGGCCTCCTTTAACTGGCCTTAAGTGGCCCTTAATGAGCCATGCCAGCTACCTGCCATGAGCAGGTGTGTGGTCCTGCTGCCTCCCTATCCTGACTCTGCAAAAAAATGGCCCAGGGAGTTGGGATACAGCAGGGAAGGCCGGCCCACCAACTGGTGGGGCTGTTTTCAGCTCCCACCCACCTTGCAGCCCAGTGCCAGCAGTGCCTAAACATCAAGTACCAGATGTTTGGTTCATTACTGCAAACGTCTCCTGTGGAAACGTTGCTAAACTTACTTCTGTTCATGGGCAAGTTGCCAGAAATATTATTTACACACCTGGTAAACTGAGGAAAACAGCTTGGGCAGAAGCCTGTACCTTGAGCAGGTAGAAAACCAACAGATTTAACAACACATGTTTATGTTTTAAAATCTTCCTTCCTTCCTGGCACTGCTTTTAATAAACTCCAAAGATTGTGCTTACTCTGCAGATTCTGTTCCTGCTGTAATAAGCAGTTAACTAAAAAACCATTGCTCATCATTGTAAACAAAAGCTGGTTCATTTGACAATGTTTCCTTTTTACACAAGATATTAAAGTCAGTTTGGATTGGCTAATACAGACTGCATCAGGCCTATTTCAGTGTTAATATAATATCTCTGCCTTAAAGCAGTACAGGTTGTCTACCCAGGAGAAAAATGATCAGTAAAGTTGAATTTAAAAAGTTGAATCTTAAAACGCAGTTCCAGCATGCAAAGGGGAGAACAAAATTTCACGTTGTAACTATCTGTTTAAACTGGAGAACATCATCCTGTATAGTTCCTATGCAAGCTTTCCTTCTTTGTCTGAAAACAAGCAACACAATGTTGAAAAAATATTGTGACAAATATGACATATACTGACTTCTGTAAGGGGAAAATGATCCTAAAGCTGACGACACAATCCCAATCAAAGGTTGGAAAATTTTGCATTGCATGCTACTCACATCATCGGGTTTTGTCTAGCACTCTTTAAACAAATTTACAATGCCACTCATCATTAAATTTGCAGCTTCACAATATCTTTCTTGATCAGTTGCACCGGAACCTTGTGCTTCTTTGGCATCACTATTATTCAAAGAGCCGTTTTGATGTATTTTCTGACATCCTTTACAGGTCACAGTTATCCAAAACCTTCTATAATTGTCTCTATGTTTACATTTTCCATGCTTTACTGTCTCCTCAATCTCAATTATAGATCATTAAATTCACTCACTAAGGGATAATCTGACAGTGCCACAGCAGGTACAGTCAGGACCCAGGTGGAGAAGGCAGACCCTCCTGCTCTGGTGTAGATTTCCCTGGAGTTCACAACAGCTCACTTGTGCATGCTGAAGGAGGTCATTATTCAGTTAAATTGACAGTAAGGTCAACACAATGTTGTATAAATTGTCCTTGTGATTTTTTATAAAGCAAAGTGCATTGCAATCAAACTGTTGAATTTTTGTGTGAAAAGTATAGTGCAATATTAAAAAAATCCCATCTCACCACAGGTTAAAGTTTTCAACCTAGATCAAATACATCTGTAACAGTGGGAAAACCAGCAGATAGTAACCCAAAGAAATTAAGATAATTCCAAAATATTTTTTCTTCCTAATTGTAACCTATATTGAGTTCTTCAAATGGCACAGCCATAGTACAACTATTAT
>NW_024470897.1:0-56672 GCF_017639515.1 Carcharodon carcharias
ACACACAAACTCCAATCACACAGTGACAAACACACACACTCCAATCTCAGACACACACACACACACAAACACACACATGCACGTGCATGTATATACAAACACATACACTCCAGTCTCACACTGACACACACACACTCTCCAATCTCTCACACACACGCACACCCTAATCTCACACTGCCACACTACAATCTCACACTCACACACACACACACCCTAATCTCACAGTACCACAGTCCAATCTCACACTTCCACCCACTTATGCTCCAATCTCACACTGACAAACACACTCACGCTCCAATATCACACTGACACATGCACATGCTCCAATCTCTCACTGACAAACACACACACACTCCAACCTCATACTGACACACACACGCTCCAAACTCACACTGACAAGCACACACGCTCCAATCTGTCACTGACACAAACACACACACACTCCAATCTCACACTGACAAACACACACGCCAATCTCACATTGACACTGACACACACACACGCTCCAATCTGTCACTGGCACACACACACACACACACACACACACACACTCCAACCTCATACTGACACACAAACACACTCCAACCTCATACTGACACACACACACACACTCCAATCTCACACTGACACACATACATGCTCCAATCTGTCACTGGCACACACACACTCACACACACACTCCAATCTCACACTGACACACACACACGCTCCAATCTCACACTGACTCATGCACATGTTCCAATCTTTCACTGACACACACACACACAAACACACACACTCCAATCTCACACTGACACACACACACACTCCAATGTCACACTGTCAAGCACACACACGCTCCAATCTCACACTGACACATGCACACACACCAATCTCTCACTGACACACACATACACGCTCCAATCTCACACTGACACATGTACCCACTCCAATCTCTCACTGATAAACACACACACACTCCAACCTCATACTGACACACACACACACTCCAACCTCATACTGACACACACACACACTCCAATCTCACACTGACAAACACACTCACGCTCCAATCTCACACTGACAAGCACACACACGCTCCAATCTCACCCTGACAAACACACTCACGCTCCAATCTCACACTGACAAACACACACGCTCCAATCTGTCACTGACACACACACACACACTCCAATCTCACACTGACAAACACACACACGCTCCAATCTCTCACTGGCACACACACACACAAGCTACAATCTCGTACTGACATACACACACTCCAATCTCACACTGACAAACACACACTCCAATCTCACATTGACACTCACACACACACACACACACACACACAAATGCGCACGTGGAAGCACACACACAAACACATACACTCCAGTCTCACACTGACACACACACACACACTCCAATCTCTCACGCACACACACACTCCAATCTCACACTGACAAACATACATTCCAATCTCACATTGACACTGACACACACACACACACACACACACACACACACACACACACACACACACACACGCAAGTGGATGCACACACACAAACACATACACTCCAGTCTCACACTGACACACCCATACACACACTCCAACCTCATACTGACACACACACACACTCCAGTCTCACACTGACAAACACACATGCTCCAATCTATCACTGACACACACATACACACTCCAACCTCATACTGACACACACACACACTCCAATCTCACACTGACACACACACACGCTCCAATCTGTCACTGACACACACACACACTCCAACCTCATACTGACACACACACACACACACTCCAATCTCATATTGATACACACACACGCTCCAATCTGTCACTGACACACACACTCACACACTCCAACATCATACTGATACACACACACGGTCCAATCTCACACTGACACACACACACACTCCAGTCTCACACTGACACACACATACTCCAATCTCACACTGACACACACACACACTCCAGTTTCACACTGACACACACACATGCTCCAAACTGTCACTGACACACACACACAGACACGTTCCAATCTCACACTGACACACACACAAGTTCCAATCACGCACTGAGAAACACACACACACTCCAATCCCACACTGACAAACACACACTCCAATCTCAGATTGACACTGACACACACACACACACACACACACACACACACACGCACGTGCATGTATACACACAAGCACATACACTCCAGTCTCACACTGACACACACACTCTCCAATCTCTCACACACACGCACACCCTAATCTCACACTGCCACAGTCCAATCTCACACTTCCACCCACTCATGCTCCAATCTCACACTGACAGACACACTCACGCACCAATCTCACACAGACACACACACACGCTCCAATCTCTCACTGACACACACACACGCTCCAATCTCTCACTGACAAACACACACACTCACTCCAACCTCACACTGACACACACACACACTCCAATCTGTCACTGACACACACACACACTCCAATCTCACACTGACACACACACACACTCCAATCTCACACTGACACACACACACACTCCAATCTCACTCTGACACACACACACACTCCAATCTCACACTGACACACACACACACTCCAATCTCACACTGACACACACACACACTCCAATCTCACACTGACACACACACACACTCCAATCTCACACTGACAAACACACACACACACTCCCATTTCACAATGACACACACATCAATCTCATACTGACACACATACAAACTCTTCAATTGCACACTGACACACACACAAACTCCAATCTCACACTGACACACACACGCTCCAATCTCACACTGACACACACATGCTCCAATCTCACACTCAAACAGACACATCCACACACACACCCACCCACACACACACTCCAATCTAAAACTGACACACTCGCTCAAATTTCACGCTGACAAAAAGGGACGCTCCAATCTCATGCTGACACACGCACACACTCCAATCTCACACTGACAAACACACATGCTCCAATCTCACGCTGACAAACACACACGCTCCAATCTCATGCGGAAAAATATGCACACTCCAATCTCACACTGACACATGCACACACTCCAATCTCACACTGACACACACGCACACACACACACACACACTCCAATCTCACACTGATACACTCCAATCTCACACATATACTCCAATCTCACACTGACACATGCTCCAATCTCACACATACACTCCAATCTCACACTGACACACACACACACAATCCAATCTCACACTGACACATACACACACACTCCAACCTCACACTGATACACTCCAATCTCACACATATACTCCAATCTCAGACTGACACATGCTCCAATCTCATGTATACACTCAAATCTCACAATGACACACACACACACACACACTCCAACCTCACACTGACACACACACACCCTCCAATCTCACACGGACACACACACACACTCCAATCACACACTGGCACACACACACGCTCCAAACTGTCACTGACACACACACACACAGACACACCCCAATCTCACACTGATAAACAGACACTCCAATCTCACATTGACACTGACACACACACACGCGTGCACGTGGATGCACACGCACAAACACATACACTCCAGTCTCACACTGACACACACACACACTCCAAACTCATACTGACACACACACACACTCCAATCTCACACTGACAATCACACTCGCTCCAATCTGTCACTGACACACACACACACTCCAACCTCATACTGACACACACACACTCCAATCTCACACTGACAAACACACACTCCAATCTCACATTGACACTCACACACACACAAATGCGCACGTGGAAGCACACACACAAACACATACACATCTGTCTCACACTGACACACACACACACATTACAATCTCTGACACACACACACACTCCAATCTCACACTGACAAACACACATTCCAATCTCACATTGACACTGACACACACATACACACACACACACACGCGCAAGTGGATGCACACGCACAAACACATACACTCCAGTCTCACACTCACACACACACACACACACACACACACACACACACTCCAACCTCATACTGACACACACACACACTCCAATCTCACACTGACACACACACACGCTCCAATCGGTCACTAACACACACACACACTCCAACCTCATACTGACACACACACACACACACTCCAATCTCATACTGATACACACACACGCTCCAATCTGTCACTGACACACACACTCACACACTCCAACATCATACTGATACACACACACGGTCCAATCTCACACTGACACACACACACACTCCAGTCTCACACTGACACACACATACTCCAATCTCACACTGACACACACACACACACTCCAGTTTCACACTGACACACACACACGCTCCAAACTGTCACTGACACACACACACAGACACGCTCCAATCTCACACTGACACACACACAAGTTCCAATCACGCACTGAGAAACACACACACACTCCAACCTCATACCGAAACACACACACACTCCAATCCCACACTGACAAACACACACTCCAATCTCAGATTGACACTGACACACACACACACACACACACACACACACACACACACGCATGTGCATGTATATACACAAACACATACACTCCAGTCTCACACTGACACACACACTCTCCAATCTCTCACACACACGCACACCCTAATCTCACACTGCCACAGTCCAATCTCACACTTCCACCCACTCATGCTCCAATCTCACACTGACACACACTCATGCACCAATCTCTCACTGACACACACACACGCTCCAATCTCTCACTGACACACACACACGTTCCAATCTCTCACTGACAAACACACACACTCACTCCAACCTCACACTGACACACACACACACACCAATCTGTCACTGACACACACACACATTCCAATCTCACACTGACACACACACACACTCCAATCTCACACTGACACACACACACACTCCAATCTCACACTGACAAACACACACACACACTCCCATCTCACAATGACACACACATCAATCTCATACTGACACACATACAAACTCTTCAATTGCACACTGACACACACACAAACTCCAATCTCACACTGACACAAACACACTCCAATCTCACACTGACACACACATGCTCCAATCTCACACTCAAACACACACATCCACACACACACCCACCCACACACACACTCCAATCTCAAACTGACACACTCGCTCAAATTTCACGCTGACAAAAACAGACGCTCCAATCTCATGCTGACACACGCACACACTCCAATCTCACACTGACAAACACACATGCTCCAATCTCACGCTGACAAACACACACGCTCCAATCTCACGCTGAAAAATACACACACTCCAATCTCACACTGACACATGCACACACTCCAATCTCACACTGACACACACGCACACACACACACACTCCAATCTCACACTGATACACTCCAATCTCACACATATACTCCAATCTCACACTGACACATGCTCCAATCTCACACATACACTCCAATCTCACACTGACACACACACACACAATCCAATCTCACACTGACACATACACACACACTCCAACCTCACACTGATACACTCCAATCTCACACATATACTCCAATCTCACACTGACACATACTCCAATCTCATGCATACACTCAAATCTCACAATGACACACACACACACACACACACACACACACACTCCAACCTCACACTGACACACACGCACCCTCCAATCTCACGCGGACACACACACACACTCCAATCTCACACTGACACACACACACACTCCAATCACACACTGGTACACACACACACTCCAAACTGTCACTGACACACACACACAGACACACCCCAATCTCACACTGACAAACAGACACTCCAATCTCACATTGACACTGACACACACACACGCGTGCACGTGGATGCACACGCACAAACACATACATTCCAGTCTCACACTGACACACACACACACACACTCCAAACTCATATTGACACACACACACACACTCCAATCTCACACTGACAATCACACTCGCTCCAATCTGTCACTGACACACACACACACTCCAATCTCACACTGACACACACAGGCGCTCCAATCTGTCACTGACAAACACACACACACTCCAACCTCACAATGACACACACACACACTCCAATCTCACACTGACACACACACACACTCCAATCACACACTGGCACAGACACATGCTCCAAACTGTCACTGACACACACACAGGCACACTCCAATCTCACACTGACACACACACACGTTCCAATCTCACACTGACAAACACACACACACTCCAACCTCATACTGACACACATACACACTCCAAACTCACACTGACATACACACACGCTAAATCTCACACTGACACACACACACGCTCCAATCTCACACTGACACACACACACGCTCCAATCTCTCACTGACACACACACACAAGCTCCAGTCTTGCACACAAACACACACACTCCAATCTCACACTGACAAACACACACTCCAATCTCAGATTTACACTGACACACACACACACAAACACACACACACATGCACGTGCATGTACACACACAAACACATACACTCCAGTCTCACACTGACACAGACACACTCTCCAATCTCTCACACACGCACACCCTAATCTCACACTGCCACACTCCAATCTCACACTTCCACCCACACACACTACAATCTCACACTACCACACACACACACACACACACTCCAGTCTCACACTACCACACACGCACTCCAATCTCACACTGACAAACACACACATACTCCAACCTCATACTGACACACACACACACTCCAATCTCACACTGACACACACACACGCTCCAATCTCACACTAACAAACACACACATGCTCCAATCTCACACTGACTGATGCACACGCTCCAATTTTTCACTGACACACACACACACTCCAATCTCACACTGACACACACACACACTCCAATGTCACACTGGCAAACACATGCACACCCTCCAATCTCTCACTGACAACCACACACACATGCTCCAACCTCATACTGACACACACACACGCTCCAATCTCACACTGACAAACACACACACACTCCAATCTCACACTGACACACACACACACACTCCAACCTCATAGTGACACACATACACACTCCAACCTCATACTGACACACACACACACTCCAACCTCATACAGACACACACACACACTCCAATCACATAGTAACAAACACACACGCTCCAATCTGTCACTGACACAAACACACACTCCAACCTCATACTGACACACACACACAAACTCCAATCTCACACTGACACACACACACGCTCCAATCTGTCACTGGCACACACACACACACACACACACACTCCAACCTCATAATGACACACACACACACTCCAACCTCATACTGACACACACACACACACACTCTAATCTCACACTGACACACACACACGCTCCAATCTGTCACTGGCACACACACACACACACACACTCCAACCTCATAATGACACACACACACACTCCAACCTCATACTGACACACACACACAGACTCCAATCTCACACTGACACACACACACGCTCCAACCTCACACTGACAAACACACACACGCTCCAATCTCACACTGACAAACACACTCACGCTCCAATCTCACACTGACACACATACACACTCCAATCTCACACTGACACATGCACACGTTCCAATCTTTCACTGACACACACACACACACACACACACTCCAATCTCACACTGACAAACACACACGCTCCAATCTCACGCTGACAAACACACACACTCCAATCTCACGCTTAAAAATACACACACTCCAATCTCACACTGACACATGCACACACTCCAATCTCACACTGACACACACGCACACACACACACACTCCAATTTCACACTGATACACTCCAATCTCACACATATACTCCAATCTCACACTGACACATGCTCCAATCTCACACATACACTCCAATCTCATACTGACACACACACACACAATCCAATCTCACACTGACACACACACACTCACACTCTCCAACCTCACACTGATGCACTCCAATCTCAAACTGACTCATGCTCCAATCTCACACACACACTCCAATCTCACACTGATAAACACACCGACATACATTGAAACTGAAACACACTGACGCACAATCTGAACTCTCACTGGCAGATGGACACACTTTATTCTTACATCAACACACACACATATCATTCTCACATTGGCACACACATACACATCAGTCTCACACTGCCACACCCACACATACACACTCCAATCTAACACTGACACTCCAATCTCACACTGACACACACTCCAATCTCACACTGACACACAGTCCAATCTCACACTGATACACACAATGACATACATTGACACCGAAACACACAGTCGCACAATCTAATCTCTCACTGGCAGATGGACACACTGTAATCTAACAACAACAGACACACCAATTTCACACTGACATACGTACACACTCCAATCTCACGCTGACACACTTACACACACACACCCACACACACACACTCACACACTCCAATCTCACACATACACTCCAATCTCACACCAACACACACACACTCCAATTTCACACTGACACACTCACTCCAATCTCACACTGACACACACTCCACTCTCACACTGGCACACATTCCAATCTCACATTGACATACACACATATTCCAATCACATGTGTACAAACACACAGTACAATCTCACACTGATAAACACACTGACATACATTGACACCGAAACACACAGATGCACAATCTAAATTCTCACTGGCAGATGTACACACTGTAATCTTACACCAGCACACACACATATCATTCTCACATTGGCACACACATACACACCAATCTCACACTGACACACCCACATGCACACACTCCAATCTCACACTGACACTCCAATCTCACACTGACACACACTCGAATCTCACACAAACACTCCAATCTCACTCTCTCACACACACACACACACACACACACTCTCCAATCTTACACATGCACTGCAATCTCACACTAGCACACACTCCAATCTCACACTGACACACACACGCTCCAATCTCTCACTGACAAACACACACACACTCCAATCTCATACTGACACACACACTCCAAACTCACACTGACACATGTACACGCTCCAATCTCTCACTGACAAACACACACACACTCCAACCTCATACTGACACACACACTCCAAACTCACACTGGCAAACACACACTCCAATCTCACATTGACACTGACACACACACACACGCACACGTGCATGTGGATGCACACACACAAACACATACACTCCAGTCTCACACTGACACACACACACTCCAAACTCATACTGACACACACACACACTCCAATCTCACATTGACAAACACACACGCTCCAATCCGTCACTGACACACGCACACACTCCAACCTCATACTGACACACACACACACACTCCGATCTCACACTGACACACACAGACACTCCAATCTGTCACTGACACACACACACACACTCCAATCTCACACTGACAAACACACACACTCCAATCTCACACTGACACACACACACACGTTCCAATCTCACACTGACAAACACACACACACTCCAACCTCACACTGACACACATACACACTCCAATCTCACACTGACACACACACAAGCTCCAATCTCACACTGACACACACACACGCTCCAATCTCTCACTGACACACACACACAAGCTCCAGTCTTGCACACAAACACTCACACTCCAATCTCACACTGACAAACACACACTCCAAACTCAGATTGACACTGACACACACACACACAAACACACGCACACATGCATGTGCATGTACACACACAAACACATACACTCCAGTCTCACACTGACACAGACACACTTGACAATCTCTCACAAACACGCACACCCTAATCTCACACTGCCACACTCCAATCTCACACTTCCACCCACGCACACTACAATCTCACACTACCACACACACACACTCCAATCTCACACTGACACACACACACTGCAACCTCACACTATCACACACATACTCTAAACTCACACTGCTACACACACACACACACACACTCCAGTCTCACACTGTCACACACAAACTCTAAATTAACACTGCTACACACACACATACACACTCCAATCTCACACTGACACACACACACTCCAATCTCACTCTTACAAACACACACACACTCCAACCTCATACTGACACACACACACAGACTCCAATCTCACACTGACACACACACACGCTCCAATCTCACACTGACAAACACACACACGCTCCAATCTCACTCTGACTCATGCACACGTTCCAATCTTTCACTGACACACACACACACACACACACACACTCCAATCTCACACTGACACACACACACACTCCAGTGTCACACTGGCAAACACACGCACACTTCAATCTCACACTGACACATGCACACGCACCAATCTCTCACTGACACACACACACACGCTCCAACTTCATACTGACACACACACACACACGCTCCCATCTCACACTGACATACACACACACTCCAATCTCACACTGACACATGCACACGCTCCAATCTCTCACTGACAAACACACACACACTCCAACCTCATACTAATGCACACACACACTCCAATCACACAGTGACAAACACACAAGCTCCAATCTGTCACTGACACACACACACAATCAAACCTCAGACTGACACACACACACGCTCCAATCTCACACTGACAAACACACACGCTCCAATCTCACACTGACAAACACACACGCTCCAATCTCTCACTGACAAACACACACATGCTCCAATCTGTCACTGACACACACACACACACGCTCCAATCTCACACTGACAAAGACACTCACGCTCCAATCTCACACTGACAAACAAACACACGCTCGAATCTCACAAGGACAAGCACACAAGCTCCAGTCACTGACACACACACACACTCCAACCTCATACTGACACACACACACACTCCAATCTCACACTGACACACACAGACACTCCAATCTGTCACTGAAACACACACACACACACTCCAACCTCACACTGACACACACAAACCCTCCAATCTCACAGTGACACACACACACACACTCCAATCTCACACTGACACACACACACTCCAATCTCACACTGACACACACACACACTCCAATCTCACAATGACAAACACACATTCTCCAATCTGTCACTGACACACACACACACTCCAACCTCATACTGACACACACACATTCCAATCTCACACTGACAAACACACACTCCAAACTCAGATTGACACTGACACACACACACACAAACACACGCACACATGCACGTGCATGTACACGCACAAACAAATACACTCCAGTCTCACACTGACACAGACACACTCGACAATCTCTCACACACACGCACACCCTAATCTCACACTGCCACACCCCAATCTCACACTTCCACCCACGCACACTACAATCTCACACTACCACACACACACACTCCAATCTCACACTGACACACACACACTGCAACCTCACACTATCACACACATACTCTAAACTCACACTGCTACACACACACACAATCCAATCTCACACTGTCACACACAAACTCTAAACTCACACTGCTACACACACACATACACACTCCAATCTCACACTGACACACACACACTCCAATCTCACACTGACAAACACACACACACTCCAACCTCATACTGACACACACACACAGACTCCAATCTCACACTGACACACACACACGCTCCAATCTCACACTGACAAACACACACACGCTCCAATCTCACACTGACTCATGCACACGTTCCAATCTTTCACTGACACACACACACACACACACACACACACTCCAATCTCACACTGACACACACACACACTCCAGTGTCACACTGGCAAACACACACACGCTCCAATCTCGCACTGACACATGCACACGCACCAATCTCTCACTGACACACACACACACGCTCCAACTTCATACTGACACACACACACGCTCCCATCTCACACATACACTCCAGTCTCACACTGACACACACACTCGCTCCAATCTGTCACTGACACACACACACTCCAACCTCATACTGAAACACACACACTCCAATGTCACACTGACACACAAAGACGATCCAATCTGTCAGTGACACACACACACACACACTCCAACCTCACACTGACACACACACACCCTCCAATCTCACACTGACACACACACACACTCCAAGCTCACACTGACACACACACACATTCCAATCACACATTGGCACACACACACGCTCCAAACTGTCACTGACACACACACACAGGCACACTCCAATCTCCGACTGACACACACAAACACTCCAATCTCACACTGACAAACACACACACTCCAATCACACACTGACACACACACACGCTCCAAACTGTCACTGACACACACACACAGGCACACTCCAATCTCACACTGACACACACACACGTTCCAATCTCACACTGACAAACACACACACACTCCAACCTCATACTGACACACATACACACTCCAAACTCACACTGATACACACACAAGCTCCAATCTCACACTGACATACACACACGCTCCAATGTCTCACTGACACACACACACAAGCTCCAGTCTTACACACAAACACGCACACTCCAATCTCACACTGACCAACACACTTCAAACTCAGATTGACACTGACACACACACACACACACACACAAACACACGCACACATGCACGTGCATGTACACACACAAACACGTACACTCCAGTCTTACACTGACACAGACACACTTGACAATCTCTCACACACACGCACACCCTAATCTCACACTGCCACACTTCAATCTCACACTTCCACCCACGCACACTACAATCTCACACTACGACACACACACACTCCAATCTCACACTGACACACACACACTGCAACCTCACACTATCACACACATACTCTAAACTCACACTGCTACACACACACACAATCCAATCTCACACTGTCACACACAAACTCTAAACTCACACTGCTACACACACACATACACACTCCAATCTCACACTGACACACACACACTCCAATCTCACACTGACAAACACACACACACTCCAACCTCATACTGACACACACACACAGACTCCAATCTCACACTGACACACACACACGCTCCAATCTCACACTGACAAACACACACACGCTCCAATCTCACACTGAATCATGCACACGTTCCAATCTTTCACTGACACACACACACACACACACACACACTCCAATCTCACACTGACACACACACACACTCCAGTGTCACACTGGCAAACACACACACGCTCCAATCTCGCACTGACACATGCACACGCACCAATCTCTCACTGACACACACACACACGCTCCAACTTCATACTGACACACACACACGCTCCAATCTCACACTGACACATGTACACGCTCCAATCTCTCACTGATAAACACACACACACTCCAACCTCAGACTGACACACACACATGCTCCAATCTCTCACTGACACACACACTCCAATCTCACACTGACAAACACACACACGCTCCAATCTCACACTGATAAACACACACGCTCCAATCTCACACTGACAAACACACTCACGCTCCAATCTCACACCGAGAAACACACACACTCCAATCTGTCACTGACACACACACACACACACACTCCAACCTCATACTGACACACACACAAATCCAACCTCATACTGACGCACACACACACTCCAACTCACACTGACAAACACAAACTCCAATCTCACACTGACAAACACACACTCCAATCTCACATTGACACTGACACACACACACACACACGCGCGCGCGCACGTGGATGCACACACACAAACACATACACTCCAGTCTCACACTGACACACACACACGCTCCATTCTGTCACTGACACACACACACACTGCAACCTCATACTGACACACACACACACTCCAATCTCACACTGACACACACAGACGCTCCAATCTGTCACTGACACACACACACACACACTCCAACATCACACTGACACACACACACCCTCCAATCTCACACTGACACACGCACACACTCCAATCTCACACTGACTCACACACATACTCCAATCACACACTGACACACACACACGCTCCAAACTGTCAATGACACACACACACACAGACACACCCCAATCTCACACTGACAAACACACACTCCATCTCACATTGACACTGACACACACACACACACACACACATGCGCACGTGGATGCACACGCACAAACACATACACTCCAGTCTCACACTGACACACACTCACACACACACACTCCAAACTCATACTGACACACACACACACTCCAATCTCACACTGACAACCACACTCGCTCCAATCTGTCACTGACACACACACACACTCCAAACTCATACTGACACGCACACACTCCGATCTCACACTGACACACACAGATGCTCCAATCTGTCACTGACACACACACACACACACACTCCAACCTCACACTGACACACACACACCCTCCAATCTCACACTGACACACACACACACTCCAATCTCACACTGACACACACACACACTCCAATCACACACTGGCACACACACACGCTCCAAACTGTCACTGACACACACACACAGGCACACTCCAATCCCACACTGACACACACACACACGCTCCAATCTCACGCTGACAAACAAATACACACTCCAACCTCATACTGACACACATACACACTCCAAACTCACACTGACATACACACACGCTCCAATCTCTCACTGACGCACACACACAAGCTCCAGTCTTGCACACAAACACACACACTCCAATCTCACACTGACACACACACACAAACACACACACACATGCACCTGCATGTACATACACTCCAGTCTCACACTGACACAGACACACAATCCAATCTCTCACACACGCACACCCTAATCTCACACTGCCACACTCCAATCTCACACTTCCACCCACACACACTACAATCTCACGCCACCACACACATACACACTCCAATCTCACACTGATACACACACACTCCAACCTCACACTGTCACACACATACTCTAAACTCACACTACTACACACACACACAGGCTCCAATCTCACACTGATACACACACATGCTCCAATCTCACACTGACAAACACACACACGCTCCAATCTCACATTGACTGATGCACACACTCCAATTTTTCACTGACACACACACACACTCCAATGTCACACTGGCAAACACATGCACACGCTCCAATCTCTCACTGACAAACACACACACATGCTCCAACCTCATACTGACACACACACACAGACTCCAATCTCACACTGACAAACACACACACACTCCAATCTCTCACTGACAAACACACACACACTCCAACCTCATACTGACACACACACACACTCCAACCTCATACTGACACACACACATTCCAATCTCTCACTGACACACACACACTCTCCAATCTCTCACACACACACACACCCTAGTCTCACACTGACACACTCCAATCTCCCACATCCACCCACAGACACTACAATCTCACACTGCCACCCACACACACTCCAATCTCACACTGACACACACACATGCTCCAATCTCACACTGCCACCCACACACACTCCAATCTCACACTGACACACACACACAAGCTCCAGTCTTGCACTGACAAACACACACACTCCAATCTCACACTGACAAACGCACACTCCAATCTCAGATTGACACTGACACAAACACACACACACACATGCACGTGCATGTATACACACAAACACATACACTCCAGTCTCACACTGACACACACACACTCTCCAATCTCTCGCACACACACACACCCTAATCTCACACTGCCACATTCCAATCTCACACTTCCACCCACACACACTACAATCTCACGCTACCGCACACACACACACTCCAATCTCACACTGATACACACACACTCCAACCTCACACTGTCACACACATACTCTAAACTCACACTACTACACACACACACACATGCTCCAATCTCACACTGACAAACACACACACGCTCCAATCTCACATTGACTGATGCACACACTCCAATTTTTCACTGACACACACACACACTCCAATCTCACACTGACACACACACACACTCCAATGTCACACTGACACATGTACATGCTCCAATCTCTCACTGACAAACACACACACACTCCAACCTCATACTGACACACACACACACTCCAACCTCATACAGACACACACACACACTCCAATCACACAGTGACAAACACACATGCTCCAATCTGTCACTGACACACACTCCAACCTCATACTGACACACACACACACACTCCAATCTCACACTGACAAACACACACGCTCTAATCTCTCACTGACACATACACACAAGCTCCAGTCTTGCACTGACAAACACACAAACTCCAATCTCACACTGACAAACACACACTCCAATCTCAGACTCACACACACACACACACACATGCACGTGCATGTATATACAAACACATACACTCCAGTCTCACACTGACACACACACACTCTCCAATCTCTCACACACACGCACACCCTAATCTCACACTGCCACACTACAATCTCACACTTCCACCACACACACACTCAAACACTCCAATCTCACACTCACACACACACTCACACCCTAATCTCACAGTACCACAGTCCAATCTCACACTTCCACCCATTTATGCTCCAATCTCACACTGACAAATACACTCACGCTCCAATATCACACTGACAAACACACACACACTCCAATCTCACAAGGACAAACACACACGCTCCAATCTCTCACTGACAAACACACACACACTCCAACCTCATACTGACACACACACACACTCCAATTTGTCACTGACACAAACACACACACACTCCAATCTCACACTGACAAACACACACGCTCTAATCTCTCACTGACACATACACACAAGCTCCAGTCTTGCACTGACAAACACACACACTCCAATCTCACACTGACAAACACACACTCCAATCTCAGACACACACACACACACACACACATGCACGTGCATGTATATACAAACACATACACTCCAGTCTCACACTGACACACACACACTCTCCAATCTCTCACACACACGCACACTCTAATCTCACACTGCCACACTACAATCTCACACTTCCACCCACACACACACTCAAACACTCCAATCTCACACTGACACACACACACACAAACACACAATCTGCAATCTCTCACTGACAAACACACACACACGCTCCAACCTCATACTGACACACACACACGCTCCAATCTCTCACTGACAAACACACACACACGCTCCAACCTCATACTGACACACACACACGCTCCAATCTCTCACTGACAAACACACACACACGCTCCAACCTCATACTGACACACACACACGCTCCAATCTCTCACTGACAAACACACACACACGCTCCAACCTCATACTGACACACACACACGCTCCAATCTCTCACTGACAAACACACACACACGCTCCAACCTCACACTGACAAACACACACACACTCCAACCTCACACTGACACACACACACGCTCCAATCTCACACTGACACACACACACAAGCTCCAATCTCACACTGACAAACACACACACACTCCAACCTCATACTGACACACACACACACTCCAACCTCATACAGACACACACACACACTCCAATCACACAGTGACAAACACACACGCTCCAATCTGTCACTGACACACACTCCAACCTCATACTGACAAACACACACTCCAATCTCAGACACACACACACGCACACATGCATGTGCATGTATATACAAACACATACACTCCAGTCTCACACTGACACACACACACTCTCCAATCTCTCACACACACGCACACCCTAATCTCACACTGCCACACTCCAATCTCACACTGACAAACACACACTCCAATCTCAGACACACACACACACATGCACGTGCATGTATATACAAACACATACACTCCAGTCTCACACTGACACACACACACTCTCCAATCTCTCACACACACGCACACCCTAATCTCACACTGCCACACTACAATCTCACACTTCCACCCACACACACACTCAAACACTCCAATCTCACACTCACACACACACACACCCTAATCTCACAGTACCACAGTCCAATCTCACACTTCCACCCACTTATGCTCCAATCTCACACTGACAAATACACTCACGCTCCAATATCACACTGACAAACATACACACACTCCAACCTCATACTGACACACACACACGCTCCAAACTCACACTGACAAACACACACGCTCCAATCTGTCACTGACACAAACACACACACACTCCAATCTCACACTGACAAACACACACGCTCTAATCTCTCACTGACACACACACACAAGCTCCAGTCTTGCACTGACAAACACACACACTCCAGTCTCACACTGACACACACACACGCTCCATTCTGTCACTGACACACACACACACTGCAACCTCATGCTGACACACACACACACTCCAATCTCACACTGACACACACAGATGCTCCAATCTGTCACTGACACATACACACACACTCCAACATCACACTGACACACACACACCCTCCAATCTCACACGGACACACGCACACACTCCAATCTCACACTGACTCACACACACACTCCAATCACACACTGACACACACACACGCTCCAAACTGTCACTGACACACACACACAGACACACCCCAATCTCACACTGACAAACACACACTCCATCTCACATTGACACTGACACACACACACACACACACACACACACACACATGCGCACGTGGATGCACACGCACAAACACATACACTCCAGTCTCACACTGACACACACACACACACACACACACACTCCAAACTCATACTGACACACACACACACTCCAATCTCACACTGACAACCACACTCGCTCCAATCTGTCACTGACACACACACACACTCCAAACTCATACTGACACGCACACACTCCGATCTCACACTGACACACACAGATGCTCCAATCTGTCACTGACACACACACACACTCCAACCTCACACTGACACACACACACCCTCCAATTTCACACTGACACACACACACACTCCAATCTCACACTGACACACACACACACTCCAATCACACACTGGCACACACACACGCTCCAAACTGTCACTGACACACACACACAGGCACACTCCAATCTCACACTGACACACACACACACGCTCCAATCTCACACTGACAAACACATACACACTCCAACCTCATACTGACACACATACACACTCCAAACTCACACTGACATACACACACGCTCCAATCTCTCACTGACGCACACACACAAGCTCCAGTCTTGCACACAAACACACACACTCCAATCTCACACTGACACACACACACAAACACACACACACATGCACCTGCATGTACATACACTCCAGTCTCACACTGACACAGACACACTCTCCAATCTCTCACACACGCACACCCTAATCTCACACTGCCACACTCCAATCTCACACTTCCACCCACACACACTACAATCTCACGCCACCACACACACACACACTCCAATCTCACACTGATACACACACACTCCAACCTCACACTGTCACACACATACTCTAAACTCACACTACTACACACACGCACACAGGCTCCAATCTCACACTGATACACACACATGCTCCAATCTCACATTGACTGATGCACACACTCCAATTTTTCACTGACACACACACACACACCAATCTCACACTGACACACACACACACTCCAATGTCACACTGGCAAACACATGCACACGCTCCAATCTCTCACTGACAAACACACACACATGCTCCAACCTCATACTGACACACACACACGCTCCAAACTCACACTGACAAACACACACACTCCAATCTGTCACTGACACAAACACACACACACTCCAATCTCACACTGACAAACACACACGCTCTAATCTCACACTGACACACACACACACAAACACACAATCTGCAATCTCTCACACACACACACACACCCTAATCTCACACTATCACAGTCCAATCTCACACTTCCACCCACTTATGCTCCAATCTCATACTGACAAACACACACGCTCCAATCTGTCACTGACACACACACACACACACACACACAAATGCGCACGTGGAAGCACACACATAAACACATACACTCCAGTCTCACATTGACACACACACACACATTCCAATCTCTCACACACACACACCCTAGTCTCACACTGACACACTCCAATCTCCCACATCCACCCACAGACACTACAATCTCACACTGCCACCCACACACACTCCAATCTCTCACTGACACACACACACAAGCTCCAGTCTTGCACTGACAAACACACACACTCCAATCTCACACTGACAAACACACACTCCAATCTCAGATTGACACTGACACAAACACACACACACACACATGCACGTGCATGTATATACAAACACATACACTCCAGTCTCACACTGACACACACACACTCTCCAATCTCTCGCACACACACACACTCTAATCTCACACTGCCACATTCCAATCTATCACTTCCACCCACACACACACTCACACACTCCAATCTCACACTACCACACACACACACACTCCAATCTCACACTGCCACACACACATTCACACACTCCAATCTCACGCTGACACACACACACACACACACACACACTCACACACACTCCAAACATTCACACACACACACACACACCCTAATCTCACACTGCCACAGTCCAATCTCACACTGACACCCACACACGCTCTAATCTCACACTGACAAACACACACAAGCTCCAATCTCGTACTGACAAACACACACTCCAATCTCACATTGACACTGACACACACACACACACACACACGCGCGCACGCATGTGGATGCACACACACAAACACATACACTCCAGTCTCACACTGACACACACACACACACTCCAACCTCATACTGACACACACACACACTCCAGTCTGTCACTGACACACACACACACACTCCAACCTCATATTGACACACACACACACACACTCCAATCTCGTACTGATACACACACACACGCTCCAATCTGTCACTGACACACACACACACACTCCAACCTCATAATGACACACACACACGGTCCAATCTCACACTGACACACACACACACTCCAGTCTCACACTGACACACACACACTCCAATCTCACACTGACACACACACACACTCCAATTTCACACTGACACACACACACACTCCAAACTGTCACTGACACACACACACAGAGACGCTCCAATCTCGCACTGACACAGACACAATTCCAATCACGCACTGAGAAACACACACACACACTCCAACCTCATACTGACACACACACACACTCCAATCCCACTGACAAACACACACTCCAATCTCAGATTGACACTGACACACACACACACACACACACGCACGTGCATGTACACACACAAACACATACACTCCAGTCTCACACTGACACACACACTCTCCAATCTCTCACACACACGCACCCTAATCTCAGACTGCCAGACTCCAATCTCTCACTTCCACCCACTCACGCTCCAATCTCTCACTGACAAACACACACACACTCCAATCTCACACTGATACACTCCAATCTCACACATATACTCCAATCTCACACTGACACATGCTCCAATCTCACACATACACTCCAATCTCACACTGACACACACACACACAATCCAATCTCACACTGACACATACACACACACTCCAACCTCACACTGATACACTCCAATCTCACACATATACTCCAATCTCACACTGTCACATGCTCCAATCTCATGCATACACTCAAATCTCACACTGACACACACACACACACACACTCCAACCTCACACTGATGCACTCCAATCTCACACTGACACATGCTCCAATCTCACACACACACTCCAATCTCACACTGATACACACACCGACATACATTGAAACTGAAACGCACTGACGCACAATCTGAACTCTCACTGGCAGATGGACACACTTTATTCTTACATCAACACACACACATATCATTCTCACATTGGCACACACATACACATCAATCTCACACTGACACACCCACACATACACACTCCAATCTAACACTGACACTCCAATCTCACACTGACACACAGTCCAATCTCACACTGATACACACAACGACATACATTGACACCGAAACACACAGTCGCACAATCTAATCTCTCACTGGCAGATGGACACACTGTAATCTAACAACAACAGACACACCAATTTCACACTGACACACGTACACACTCCAATCTCATGCTGACACACACACACACACACACACACACTCACACACTCCAATCTCACACATACACACCAATCTCACACCAACACACACACACTCCAATCTCACACTGACACACACACTCCAATCTTACACTGACACATAAACACACACACACACTCCAATCTCACGCTGACACACTTACACACACACACCCACACACACACTCACACACTCCAATCTCACACATACACTCCAATCTCACACCAACACACACACACTCCAATTTCACACTGACACACTCACTCCAATCTCACACTGACACACACTCCACTCTCACACTGGCACACATTCCAATCTCACATTGACATACACACATATTCCAATCACACGTGTACAAACACACAGTACAATCTCACACTGATAAACACACCGACATACATTGACACCGAAACACACAGACGCACAATCTAAATTCTCACTGGCAGATGTACACACTGTAATCTTACACCAGCACACACACATATCATTCTCACATTGGCACACACATACACACCAATCTCACACAGACACACCCACATGCACACACTCCAATCTCACACTGACACTCCAATCTCACACTGACACACACACACTCCAATCTCACAGTGACACACACATGCTCCAATCTCACTCTCTCACACACACAAACACTCTCCAATCTTACACACGCACTCCAATCTCACAGTAGCACACACTCCAATCTCACACTGACACACACACACTCCAATCACGTGTGTACACACTCCAATCTCTCACTGACACACACGCACACTCACACACACACAGACTCACAAACACTCCAATCTCAAACTGACACTCCAATTTCACACTCACACACACTCCAATCTCTCACCCACTGTCCAATCTCTCACTGGCACATACACCAATCTCACACAAACATTTCATCCTCACACTGACACATACACACTCCAACCTCACCCTGACACACACACATGCTCCAATCTCACTCTGACACACGCACATGCTCCAATCTCACACTGACACACACACACACACACAAACACACACATGCTCCAATCTCACACTGACACACACACATACTCCAATCTCACACTTACACACACACACACTCCAATCTCACACTGACAAACACACACACACACTCCAATCTCACAATGACACACACATCAATCTCATAATGACACACATACAAACTCTTCAATTGCACACTGACACACACACAAACTCCAATCACACACTAAAACAAGCATTCACACACCAACCTCACACTAACATGCATATACTTTAATCTCACATGTGTTCGCACACTTACACTCACCACACATTAACACACACACATTGACACACACATCAATCTCACACTGACATATGCACAAACACACACTCCAATCTCATGCTTATGCTAATAAACACACACATTCCAATCTAACATTAACAATGATGTGTACACACACACTCTAATCTCACACTAACATGCATGTACACCCTAATTTCACACTAACATGCACACACACTCTTATCTCACACTAACATGCACATACACTCTAATCTCACTAACATGCACACACACTCTTATCTCACACTAACAAGCACACACACTCTAATCTCACACTAACATGCACACACACTCTAATCTCACTAACATGCACACCCTCTAAAATCACACTAACATGCACACACACCAATCTCACCCTAACATGCACATGCACTCTAATCTCACACTAACATACACACACACTCTAATCTCACACCAGCATGCACACACACCAATCTCACACTAACATGCACACACACTCTAAACTCACACTAACATGCACACACACTAATCTCACGCTAACATGCACGCACACTCTAATCTCACACTAACATGCACACACACTCTAATCTCACACTAACATGCACAAACACTCTAATCTCATTAACATGCACACACACACCAATCTCACACTAACATCACACACACACCAATCTCACTCACACACACACCAATCTCACTCACACACACACAAAAATCTCACACTAACATACACGCATACACACACCAATCTTACACACACACACACCAATCTTACACTCACACACACACACACCAATCTCACTCTAACATACATGCACACACCAATCTCACTCACACACACACCAATCTCACAGTAACATATGCACATACACACACCAATCTTACACAGAAACACACACCAATCTTACACACGCACACACACCAATCTTACACACACACACCAAACTTACACACACACACACCAAATTTAAACTAACATACACATACACCAATCTTACACTAACATACACACACGCCAATCTAACACTAACATACAAACACATCAATCTCACACTAACAAACACACACACACCAATCTCACCTTAACATGCACACACCAATCTCATACAAATATGCACACACACACACACTAATCTCACACTAACATGCACACACACTCTAATCTCATACTAACATGCACACACACTAATCTCACACTAACATGTACACAAACTCTAATCTCATTAACATGCACACACACTCTAATCTCACACTAACATGCACACACACTCTAATTTCATCCTAACATGCATACATTCTCTAATCTCACACTAACATGCACACACACTCTAATCTCACACTAACTTGCACACACGCTGTAATCTCACACTAACATGCACACACATTAATCTCACACTAACATGCACACACACTTTAATCTCACACTAACATGCACACACACTGTAATCTCATATTAACATGCACACACACTCTAATCTCACACTAACATACACACGCACACCAATCTCACATTAACATGCACACACCAATCTCATACTAACATGCACACACACACACCCACCAATCTCAGACTAACATCACACACACACCACCTCACTCACACACAACAATCTCACTCACACACACACAAATCTCACACTAACATCCACACACACACACACCAATCTTACACACACACACCAATCTTACACACACACACCAATCTCACACTAACATGCACACACACTCTAATCCCATATTAACATGCACACACAGTTTAATCTCACACTAACATACACACACACTAATCTCACACTAACATGCACACACACTCTAATCTCACAGTAACATGCATGCACACACCAATCTCACTCACACACGTACCAATCTCACTCACACACACAAATCTCAAACTAACATACACACACACACACTAAACACACACACACACCAAACACACACACCAAACACACACACCAATCACACACACACACACCAATCACACACAAACACCAAACACACACACACACCAAACACACATACACACACCAATCTCACTCACACTAACATCACGCACACACCAATCTCACTCACACACACACCAATCTCACTCACACACACAGAAATCTCGCACTAACATACACACATACACACACCAATCTTACACTCACATACACACCAATCTTCCACACACACACACCAATCTCACTCACATTTACACCAATCTCACAGTAACATACGCACACACACACACCAGTCTTACACACACCCCAATCTTACACACACACACAAACACACCAATCTTACACACACACACACACAAACACACGAAACTTACACTAACTTACACACACACAAGTCTTACACTAACATACACACACACCAATCTCACACTAACATCACACACACACCAATCTCACTTACACACACACCAATCTCACACTAACATACACAAATACACACACCAATCTTACACACACACACACCAATCTTACACACACACACCAATCTTACACACACAAACACCAATCTTAAACACACACACCAACCTCAAACTAACATACATGCACACACCAATCTCAGTCACACACACCAATCTCACACTAATATACACACATACACACATCAATGTTACACAGAAACACACACCAATCTTACACACACACACCAATCTTACATACACACACCACAATCTTACACACACACACCAATCTTACACACACACACCAATCTTACACTAACGTACACACACATCAATCTCACACTAACACCCACACACACCAATCTCACATTAACATGCACACATTCTAATCTCACACCAACATGCACACATCAATCTCACACTAACATGCACTCACACTCTAATCTCACACTAACATGAACACGCCAATCTCACGCTAACATGCACATACTCTAATCTCACATGTGTCTCGCACACTTACACTCACATCAACCTCACACTGATATACACAGAAACACGCACGCCAATCCCACGCTTATGCTAATAAACAGGAACATTCTGATCTAACATTAACAATGATGTGTACACACACACTCTAATCTCACACTAACATGCACACACACCAATCTCACCCTAACATGCATACACACTCTAATCTCACACTAACATGCACACACACACTAATCTCACACTAATATGCACACACACTCTAATCTCACACTAATATGCACACACATTCTAATCTCACACTAACATGCACACACACTCTAATCTCACACTAACATACCCACACCAATCTCACACTAACATGAACACACACACACACAAATCTCACACTAACATACACGCACACACCAATCTCTCACACACACACCAATCTCACAATAACATACACACATACACACACCAATCTTACATAGAAAGACACAACAAACTTACACACACACACCATCTTACACACACACACACCAATCTTACACACACACACCAATCTTACACACACACACACCAATCTCACACTAACATACACGCACACACCAATCTCACTCACACACACACCAATCTCACACTAACATACACACATACACACACCAATCTTACACAGAAAGACACACCAATCTTACACACACACCCCAATCTTACACACACACACCAATCTTACACACACACTCCAATCTTACACACACACACCAACCTCACTCACACACACACCAATCTCACTCACACACAAACAAATCTCACACTAACATACATACATTCACACACCAATCTTACACACGCACACACACACACCACAATCTTACACACACACACCAATCTTACACACACACCAATCTTACACTAACATACACACACACCAATCTCACACTAACATACACACACACTCTAATCTCATATTAACATGTACTCACACTCTAATCTCACACTAACATATACACACACTAATCTCACACTAACATGCACACACACTCTAATCTCACACTAACATGCATGCACACACCAATCTCACTCACACAAGTACCAATCTCACTCACATACACAAATCTCAAACTAACATACACACACACACCAAACACACACACACACATCAAACACACACACCAAACACACACACCAATCACACACACACACACCAAACACACACACACACCAAACACACACACACACACACACACACCAATCTCACTCACACTAACATCACGCACACACCAATCTCACTCACACACACAGAAATCTCGCACTAACATACACACATACACACACCAATCTTACACTCACACACACCAATCTTCCACACACACACACCAATCTCACTCACATTTACACCAATCTCACAGTAACATACGCACATACACACACCAATCTTACGCAGAAACACACACCAATCTTACACACACAAACACCAATCTTACACACACCCCAATTTTACACACACACACACACCAATCTTACACACACACACACACAAACACACGAAACTTACACTAACATACACACACACCAATCTTACACTAACATACACACACATCAATCTCACACTAACATACACACACACACCAATCTCACATTAACATGCACACACCGATCTTATACTAACATGCACACACACACACACACACACACCCACCCACCAATCTCACACTAACATCACACACACACCAATCTCACTCATACACACTAATCTCACTCACACACACACAAATCTCACACTAACATACACACATACACACACCAATCTTACACACACACCAATCTTACACACACACACCAATCTTACACACACAAATACCAATCTTACACACACACACCAACCTCACACTAACATACACGCACACACCAATCTCAGTCACACACACCAATCTCACACTAACATACACACATACACACACCAATGTTACACAGAAACACACACCAATCTTACACACACACACCAATCTTACACTAACATACACACACATCAATCTCACACTAACACACACACACCAATCTCACATTAACATGCACACACTCTAATCTCACACTAACATGCACACACACTCTAATCTCACACTAACATGCACACGCCAATCTCACGCTAACATGCATATACTCTAATCTCACATGTGTCTCGCACACTTACACTCACATCAACCTCACACTGATATACACAGAAACACACATGCCAATCCCACGCTTATGCTAATAAACAGGAACATTCTGATCTAACATTAACAATGATGTGTACACACACACTCTAATCTCACACTAACATGCACACACACTCTAATCTCACACTAACATGCACACACACCAATCTCACCCTAACATGCATACACACTCTAATCTCACACTAACATGCACACACACTAATCTCACACTAACATGCACACACACTAATCTCACACTAATATGCACACACACTCTAATCTCACACTAACATACCCACACCAATCAAACACTAACATGAACACACACACACACAAATCTCACACTAACATACACGCACACACCAATCTCACACACCCACACCAATCTCACAATAACATACACACACCAATCTTACATAGAAAGACACAACAAACTTACACACACACACCATCTTACACACACACACACCAATCTTACACACACACACCAATCTTACACACACACACACCAATCTCACACTAACATACACGCACACACCAATCTCACTCACACACACACCAATCTCACACTAACATACACACATACACACACCAATCTTACACAGAAAGACACACCAATCTTACACACACACCCCAATCTTACACACACACACCAATCTTACACACACACACCAATCTTACACACACACACCAATCTTACACACACACACACCAATCTCACACTAACATACACGCACACACCAATCTCACTCACACACACACCAATCTCACACTAACATACACACATACACACACCAATCTTACACAGAAAGACACACCAATCTTACACACACACCCCAATCTCACACACCCACACCAATCTCACAATAACATACACACACCAATCTTACACAGAAAGATAAACCAAACTTACACACACACACCATCTTACACACACACACACACCAATCTTACACACACACACCAATCTTACACTAGCGTACACACACATCAATCTCACACTAACATACACACACACCAATCTCACATTAACATGCACACACCAATCTCATACTAACATCATGCACACACCAATCTCACTCACACACACAACAATCTCACTCACACACACACACAAATCTCACACTAACATACACACATACACACACCAATCTTACACACACACACACACCAATTTTACACACACACTAATCTTACACACACACCAATCTTACACACACACACACATCAATCTCTCACTAACATACACGCACACACCAATCTCACTAACACACACACACCAATCTCACACTAACATACACACATACACACACCAATCTTACGCAGAAAGGCACACCAATCTTACTCACACCCCAATCTTACACACACACCAATCTTACACACACACACCAATCTTACACACACACACACACACAAACACACGAAACTTACACTAACATACACACACACCAATCTTACACTAACATACACACACATCAATCTCACACTAACATACACACACACACCAATCTCACATTAACATGCACACACCGATCTTATACTAACATGCACACACACACACACACACCCACCCACCAATCTAACACTAACATCACACACACACCAATCTCACTCATACACACCAATCTCACTCACACACACACACAAATCTCACACTAACATACACACATACACACACCAATCTTACACACACCAATCTTACACACACACACCAAACACACACACACCAAACACACACACACACACACCAATCTCACTCACACTAACATCACGCACACACCAATCTCACTCACACACACACCAATCTCACTCACACACACAGAAATCTCACACTAACATACACACATACACACACCAATCTTACACTCACACACACCAATCTTCCACACACACACACCAATCCCTCTCACATTTACACCAATCTCACAGTAACTTACGCACATACACACACCAATCTTACACAGAAACACACAACAATCTTACACACACAAACACCAATCTTACACACACCCCAATTTTACACACACACACACCAATCTTACACACACACACACACACACAAACACACGAAACTTACACTAACATACACACACGTCAATCTTACACTAACATACACACACATCAATCTCACACTAACATACACACACACCAATCTCACATTAACATGCACACACCGATCTTATACTAACATGCACACACACACACACACCCACCCACCAATCTCACACTAACATCACACACACACCAATCTCACTCATACACACCAATCTCACTCACACACACACACAAATCTCACACCAACATACACACATACACACACCAATCTTACACACACACCAATCTTACACACACACACCAATCTTACACACACAAACACCAATGTTACACACACACACCAACCTCACACTAACATACACGCACACACCAATCTCAGTCACACACACCAATCTCACACTAACATACACACACCAATGTTACACAGAAACACACACCAATCTTACACACACACCAATCTTACACTAACATACACACACATCAATCTCACACTAACACCCACACACACCAATCTCACATTAACATGCACACACTCTAATCTCACACTAACATGCACACACACTCTAATCTCACACTAACATGCACACGCCAATCTCACGCTAACATGCATATACTCTAATCTCACATGTGTCTCGCACACTTACACTCACATCAACCTCACACTGATATACACAGAAACACACATGCCAATCCCACGCTTATGCTAATAAACAGGAACATTCTGATCTAACATTAACAATGATGTGTACACACACACTCTAATCTCACACTAACATGCACACACACTCTAATCTCACACTAACATGCACACACACCAATCTCACCCTAACATGCATACACACTCTAATCTCACACTAACATGCACACACACTAATCTCACACTAACATGCACACACACTCTAATCTCACACTAACATACCCACACCAATCTCACACTAACATGAACACACACACACACAAATCTCACACTAACATACACGCACACACCAATCTCACACACACACACACCAATCTCACAATAACATACACACACCAATCTTACACAGAAAGATACACCAAACTTACACACACACACCATCTTACACACACACACACACCAATCTTACACACACACACCAATCTTACACTAACATACACACACATCAATCTCACACTAACATACACACACACACCAATCTCACATTAACATGCACACACCAATCTCATACTAACATCATGCACACACCAATCTCACTCACACACACACCAATCTCACTCACACACACACAAATCTCACACTAACATACACACATACAGACACCAATCTTACACACACACACACCAATTTTACACACACACTAATCTTACACACACACCAATCTTACACACACACACATCAATCTCTCACTAACATACACGCACACACCAATCTCACTCACACACACACACACCAATCTCACACTAACATACACACATACACACACCAATCTTACGCAGAAAGACACACCAATCTTACACACACCCCAATCTTACACACACACCAATCTTACACACACACACCAATCTTACACACACACTCCAATCTTACACACACACACCAACCTCACTCACACACACACCAATCTCACTCACACACAAACAAATCTCACACTAACATACATACATTCACACACCAATCTTACACACACACACACACACCACAATCTTACACACACACACACACCAATCTTACACACACACACCAATCTTACACTAACATACACACAAATCAATCTCACACTAACATACACACACACACACCAATCTCACGTTAACATGCACACACCAATCTCACACTAACATGCACCAATCTCACACTAACATACACACACACCCCAATCCCACACACTCCCCAATCCCACACTAAAATACACACACACACCAGTCTCACACAAACATACACACACACCCCAATCCCACACTAACATACACACACACACCAGTCTCACACAAACATACACACACGCACCAATCTCACACTAACCAACCCATACACAAAAACACACACACACAGACACACACACACAAATCTCACACTAACAAACACATACACAAAAACACACACACACAGACACACACACACAAATCTCACACTAACATACACACAGACACACCAATCTCACACTAACATACACACACACACCAATCTCACACTAACATACACACACACTCTAATCTCACACTAACATACCCACACCAATCTCACACTAACATGAACACACACACACACAAATCTCACACTAACATACACGCACACACCAATCTCACACACACACACCAATCTCACAATAACATACACACACCAATCTTGCACAGAAAGATACACCAAACTTACACACACACACCATCTTACACACACACACACACCAATCTTACACACACACACCAATCTTACACTAACATACACACAAATCAATCTCACACTAACATACACACACACACACCAATCTCACGTTAACATGCACACACCAATCTCACACTAACATGCACTAATCTCACACTAACATACACACACACCCCAATCCCACACACTCCCCAATCCCACACTAAAATACACACACACACCAGTCTCACACAAACATACACACACACCCCAATCCCACACTAACATACACACACACACCAGTCTCACACAAACATACACACATGCACCAATCTCACACTAACCAACACATTAACAAAAACACACACACACAGACACACACACACAAATCTCACACTAACAAACACATACACAAAAACACACACACACAGACACACACACACAAATCTCACACTAACATACACACAGACACACCAATCTCACACTAACATACACACACACACCAATCTCACACTAACATACACACACACTCTAATCTCACACTAACATACCCACACCAATCTCACACTAACATGAACACACACACACAAATCTCACACTAACATACACGCACACACCAATCTCACACACACACACCAATCTCACAATAACATACACACACCAATCTTGCACAGAAAGATACACCAAACTTACACACACACACCATCTTACACACACACACACACCAATCTTACACACACACACCAATCTTACACTAACATACACACACATCAATCTCACACTAACATACACACACACACCAATCTCACATTAACATGCACACACCAATCTCATACTAACATCATGCACACACCAATCTCACTCACACACACACCAATCTCACTCACACACACACACAAATCTCACACTAACATACACACATACACACACACACACCAATTTTACACACACACTAATCTTACACACACACCAATCTTACACACACACACATCAATCTCTCACTAACATACACGCACACACCAATCTCACTCACACACACACACACCAATCTCACACTAACATACACACATACACACACCAATCTTACGCAGAAAGACACACCAATCTTACACACACCCCAATCTTACACACACACCAATCTTACACACACACACCAATCTTACACACACACTCCAATCTTACACACACACACCAACCTCACTCACACACACACCAATCTCACTCACACACAAACAAATCTCACACTAACATACATACATTCACACACCAATCTTACACACACACACGCACACCACAATCTTACACACACACACACCAATCTTACACACACACACCAATCTTACACTAACATACACACAAATCAATCTCACACTAACATACACACACACACACCAATCTCACGTTAACATGCACACACCAATCTCACACTAACATGCACCAATCTCACACTAACATACACACACACCCCAATCCCACACACTCCCCAATCCCACACTAAAATACACACACACACCAGTCTCACACAAACATACACACACACCCCAATCCCACACTAACATACGCACACACACACCAGTCTCACACAAACATACACACATGCACCAATCTCACACTAACCAACACATACACAAAAACACACACACACAGACACACACACACAAATCTCACACTAACAAACACATACACAAAAACACACACACACAGACACACACACACAAATCTCACACTAACATACACACAGACACACCAATCTCACACTAACGTACACACACACACCAATCTCACACTAACATACACACACACACCAATCTCACACTAATATGCACGCACACACATCAATCTCATGCTAAAGCGCATGCACTATACTCTCACGCTAACAAACACACACACACACTCTAATCTCATGCTAACATGCACATACCAGTCTCACTCTACCATGCACACACAACAACCTCACACTAACATCACTAACATGCACACACATCAATCCCGCACTCTCTCACACACACATTCCAATCTTGCACTGACACACTGATACACTCCAATCCCACACTGACACAAACTCCAATATCTCCAATGTATCACAAGAACACAAGAATTAGGAGCAGGAGTAGGCCATTCAGCCTATCGAGCCAATCCCACCATTCAGTAAGATCATGGCCTGTCTGATTGTGGGCTCAACTTCACTTTACTGTCTGCACCACCACCACCCCCCCACCCATAATCCTCGACTCCCTCGTCAATCGAAAATCTATCTAACTTAGCCTCGAATAAATTTACTACAGCCTCTACTGATTCCTGGGGAAGAGAATTTAACAGACTAACGACCCTCTGAGAGAGAAAAAAACTCTTCTAACCTCAGTCTTAAATGAGAGGCCCCTTATTTTTAAACTATGTTCCCTTGTTCTAGTCTCGTCTCACAAGGGGAAACATCCTTCCTGTACCCACCCTGACAAATCCCCTCAGGATCTTCTATGTTTCATCTCCCATTCTTCTAAACTCCAAGGGGTATAGACCCAACCTGTTCAAACTTTCTTCATAAGATAGCTTTTGGAAGCTGACTGACCTGTGTTACTCCCAGTGGTGGAACTCGAAGTCGCTTCATTGCTCGTGCTCTGTCCCCTCCCTCCAGCTGATTGGTGTAGAGTGACTGTGAAGAACATGGGGATTTATTGATATTTCAATGATGATGAAGACTGCTTTGCCATCACAGAAAGGGTGGTCATTTCTACATTTGTTGAGTCTAGGCATGCTTTCTGTTTTTGCTTTATAGCCTGGAATGGAACTCAATGGTCTCACTAATTCCGTTTGGTGCTTTTTAACATGAGATCATATGGACTATTTGAATGCATGTCAATAATTCTCACAACAGGCGTGCCATTCTTCAGCATCTCCATGTGCATTTTTAGCGCCGGACAGTTTCCTTCACCTCAGGATTGCTGCCCCTTAATAAACGTCCCACAAAAAGTACCTGGCATCTATTAATCTATCCATCAAATGAGCTCTCCCTATGCCCAAGTATTGCAGTCTCTGTAAAAACCCCCCTTTGCCTGTGGTTTCACAGTCCAGTTCTGTTGAAAGGTGCATCTCCTATTAGCTGTAGTGCATAAGTTCTGTGGATCTACCTGACTCAGGCATACAGACACACGGAGGTAACTGCTGTGTCAGTTCCCAGACCTGGGGTTTGCAATTCAAGCGTGAAATCTTGTCACTTTTAAATTTGTTTTATGGGATGCAGGCGTCGCTGGCTGGGCCAGCATTTATTGCCCATTCCTAATTGCCCTTGAAGAGGTGGTGGTGAGCTGCCTTCTTAAACTGCTCTGTGTGGTGCACCCACAGTGCTGTTAGGAGGGAGTTCCAGGATTTTGAGCCAGTGACAGTGAAGGAACGGCGATATATTTCCAAGTCAAGATGGTGAGTGAGTTGGAGGGGAACTTCCAGGTGGTGGTGTCCCCATCTATCTGCTGCCCTTGTCCTTCTAGGTGGTAGTGGTCGTGGCTTTGAAAGGTGCTGTCTAAGGAGCATTGGTGAGTTCCTGCAGAGCGCCTTGTAGATGGTACATACTGCTGCTACTGTGTGTGGGTGGTATTGGGGCACATCCACATCTCTCAGCGATTTTGTCCCCTACAAAGGAGTGTGTACTCTCCTGTAATAGCCTGCAGCAGCACTGCACCCTCCCCGGCTGGTCTGTGAACGTCACTTGCTGACCAACAGGCCTGCAGGGAAGTGGGTGGCACTTGACAGTATAACTCAGATCGGAGCATGGTGATCATTTTTAGCCTCGCCATTTCGGAACTTCGTGAATAAGGGAGAGAGGGAGCCTTTGTTATCCCTTCACCAAGCCCATGCTTACCTCCACCTCAGTTATCAGCTGGTCAATCTTTTTATTGGTATATATTGGCGAGCCCTCCACCTGAGTGGCTTGCCAACCTGCCCCTTTCATGGTTTGAAACATCTTGTCATATTTCTTCATGATTTTGCCAAATCCGGTAACATTGAGATTCTGGAATGGAACAAGAGTGGGGTCAGTCAGGTTGCCTATCATAATCAGGGGTGGGAGGAGAAGCAGAAAGAATATAATGTGACAGAAAAAACACAGCAAGTTCATGATGCACATTGTTGTTAATGCACAAATCAGCCAGTAAGATCATGGTATTATAAAGTGATAGGTTGAGTTACAGAACCTGTGGCTGATTTATCCATACCAGTGACTCTCGCCCTCCTCAGCCTCGTCGCTATTTTTAAGAACATGCAAGATTTGCACACTAATTGTCCACTAAACCTGCTCTAGAAAGTTAAAAGCAAAATACTGCGGATGCTGGAAATCTGAAACAAAAACAAAAATAGCTGGAAAATCTCAGCAGGTCTGACAGCATCTGCGGAGAGGAAAACAGTTAACGTTTCAAGTCCGTATGACTCTTCATCAAAGTTGGTAATGCCCATTGTTTAAACAAAGGCGCAGATTTTGTTGTCAGTGACTATGCTTTGTTTAAATCTGGCAGCAAATCAAGGGGATCTCCAGACATCCAGCAGCAGTGATGTCATCAAGCAGGGAAAGCAGCCAATCACATTGAAGTATTCTCACAGAGAGCAAACCAGGAAGTCAAAAATCAAGGTCAAGGTTCTTGATCTTTAAATAAATTTTACAAAAGAGCAAAATAATTGATTGGGACATTCACATAGAATTAAAGTAGAAGCTGAAATATCACAAATAAACTTCAAAAAATATATTTTAAAAATATGCAATGTTTTATCATAATGGAGAAACCTGGCATTCTACAAATATATGAATAGTTTTCCAGGACCAGGGAGGTTATTCAGCGGTACTAAATGAATTAGTACACTCTCAAAAACTCAGTTACACCTTAGTCAGTAAGCTATAATGAGAGTTTTTATAGCAAGCCCAATAACATAAAAAGGCAAGTTTTCACCAGTTCAATGATTTCTATTTGATTGTATTCTGGGTGAACGTCAATAGTATATTAGGTTCCAAATCCAATTCTGATAAAAGATTATTGACCTGGAAAGTTAACTCTGTTTCTCACTCCATAAATGATACCTGACCTGCTGAGTATTTCCAGCCTTTTCTGAGTTTATGTTGGATTTTCAGAATCTGCAGTATTTTGCTTTTGTACCAGATGTTCTTTGCCCTCTTGTGGATGTGAAGTCACCCCCTCCACCCACCATGTGGAGTCTGGGAAAGGAGTGGGCCCGGTCAGATAACAGGCCATTTTTAGTTCTAATATTTCAATAAGTTTCTTACAATATAAAATATATTTTTTGGTCATTTTCTACTGGGTCCCATTGATCTCATAGGTTGAAGTAGCTTCCCACGCACCTGGTAATTCTGCAGTAGAATTAGACTGAGGTAGAATTCACTGAAGGCCAGCTTCAGGTCACACATGATCTTGTGTCGCGCTCGGTGTCTGTATGGTCTATGAAGGATGCTCCACCATTGCCCCGATGATCTCTCATTGTCACCTCTCAGCACATCGAACACTGCTTCGAGTTCGCTCTGTAGCGTTGCTAATCGTCTCTGGGCTTCTGCGAGTTTTTCTGGAATTGGGTGGGGGGGGGGGAGGTGGGGTTTGGGTGGTGTTGGATGGAGGGAAACAGTTATTTCACTGAGGTGGAATGTGACAAAATAACTGCCTCGTATGGAGTCATGTCATCTAGAGTGATCCCATTCGCAACTTTACTTTGGCAACGAAAGTCAGAGCAGAAGATGAACAGGATCCATGACAATGAATGGTGATCAGTAGGAAACTAAAACACAAGTCATTAATTTGATTAAGAAATAAGTAATAAAATAATAATTCTGCTTCACATGATGGCTTATTCCTAAAACCATGTAATTCTAGGCCATTTGATATGGAGCAGTGACCTGCAGGAAAGCTACTAGATACCAAATGGGAAGAAAAAAGTCATCCTGTGATTGTAGAGCGATGGCTGCCATTTCGATAGTAAGTGGAGAGGGTGCCGTGTTTTCTAATTGGCGCACTGAAAATTTGCATTGCCCAGAGTTGTTGGTGTGTACAGAGTTATTTTTTTTCTGTATCTACATGATTGCAATGAAGTTGGAAGAGTTTAGAAACCCTCTCCCCAGTGGTAGAAATTTAATCAACTTTAAAGTAGGACTGGTACATGGTGCAGAAGTTCCAATCAACTGGAGCAATTTGCATTTCAAATCAAAGACTGCTATTGATTCCTTGGGATGCATTGCTAGCCAGAGAAGAGATTAGGTTACCTAAATAGCCTGAAATTTTGGTTGATTTTAGTAAAAGAAAGTCTTGCATTTATATAACATCTTTCACAGCCTCAGGACATCCCAAAGCACTTTACAGTCAATGAAATGCTTTTTGAATTGTAATGTAGGAAATGTGGCAGCCAATTTGCACATAGCAAGCTTCCACAGACAGCAATGTGATAATGACCAGATAATCTGCCTCTGCGATGTCGATTGAGGAACAAATATTGGCCAGGACACCGGGGAGAATTCTCCTGCTCTTCTTCAAAATAATATCATGGGATCTTTTACATGTAACCTCAAAGGACAGACGAGGCCTTGCTTTAGCCCACTTGAAAGATGGCACCTCTGATAGTGAAGCACTCAGTACCGCATTGGAGTGCCAGCCTTGAATTTTTTTGCTCATGTCTCTGGAGCGGGACTTGAACCCACAGCTTTCTGACACAGAGGCAAATGTGCTATCCACTGAGCCTCGGCTGACACAAGTAGCGTTGCAGAACTTTTCCACAAGAGATTAAATAGACCGAGCAGAGCCCTAACTAAAATCAGTTATTTGCGCTCTTTAGTCAGAATTAGTTCAAAGGGTCAAATGGTAATTTTAGGGCTGACTGCTTTTTGACTCTTTGTAGTACAAAGCAAGTATTTTAACTGGGACTCAATAATCTTGTTTCAGCTGATTTAATTCCCTCTCTCTGACCCGGTATTCCTTGGATCAGAGGCTTTTATACAGAATGACCATTTGCCTCCACCAGTCCATGTTGGCGTTCTGGAAGCAGTTCAGAGAACTGACTAATTCCTGGGGTTGGGGGAGGTTATCCTACAAGGAACAGTTGGACAGGCTGGGCCTGTATCCATTGGGGTTGAGCAGAATGGGAGAAGATTCTATTGAAACAGACAAGATCCAGAGGGGACTTGACAGGGCAGATGCTGAAAGAATGTTTCCCCTTGTGGGAGAGACTAGAACTGGGGGACACAGTTTAAAAATAAGGGGTCTCCCTTTTAAGATGGAGATGAGGAGAATTTTTTTTCTCTGAGAAGGTTGTGAATCTTTGGAACTCTCTTCCCCTGAGAGCAGCCTGTTTCAGCCAAAAAAAAAAGCAAAAAAAAACTAGCCGCTCATTTTTAATCCCACTTTCCAGCACCTGGTCTATAGCCTTGCAGGTTACAGCACTTCAGGTGCAGATCCAGGTAACTTTTAAATGAGTTGAGCGTTTCAGCCTCAGTGAATTCCAGATGCCCACCACCCTCTGGGTGAAAAAGGTTTTCCTCATGTCCCACTAATCCTTCTACCGATCACCTTAAATCTGTGTACCCTGGTAATTAACCCCTCAGCTAGGGGATACAGGTCTTTCCTGTCTACCCTATCTAGGCTCCTCATAATTTTGTACACCTGAATTAGGTCACCCCTCAGCCTCTTCTGTTCTAAGGAAAACAACCCCAGCCTATCCAACCTCTCCTCATGGCTGTAACTTTCAAGCCCTGGCAACATTCTTGTAAATCCCCCCTGTACTCCCTCCACAGCAATTTTGTCTTTCCTGTAATGTGGTGACCAGAACTGTACACAAAAGTCCAGCCGTGGGCCTAAACCAGCGTTTTATACAGTTCCATCATTACATCTCTGCTTTTGTATTCAATTTACCATCCAATTTGGTCCCACACCCAGCTTTCTCCCCATGGCCCTGTAAATTAATCCTCTTCAATTAAAGGCCCCCTCCCCACATGCCCATTTGCCTTTCAAAATTTCCACGGAAATAGATGACACCGCCATTTCGGGTAGTGTGTACCTGATCAAGAAAGTTAGTATCAGCAACCTTAGAAGGCTCCATAGATGCAAAGAATGACCAAAAAAAACCCCAAAATTTACCTGCATAAAATGTGTTTATTTTGGTTAGTTCCTTTTCGCTTATCTGAAAGAATCTCTCTTCAAACGATGCATGGTATCGCTGAATGACTGCAGGTTCTGTGACTACAGAGACAAATACAGAAAATATTTCAAAGACTTTGGTTAAAATCAACAAGAAAATCCAGAGCATTTTACACTCTTTATACTGAGAATCTTACGTATGTTAGTAGATCTCCTTTGGCATTGCTTAAGGTGAACCAGAAGGTAAAGTGCGTCAGAAAGTAAATGTTAGTCTTACAGCAAGTGTACACATCACAGGAGATTTTTAATTGATTACAAATCGAATAACATGGCTCCAAGGCCAGTATAATAGCCTATCTTTGGATTTTTGAGCAACATTATATAACAAGATTACCATGCAGGTCATAATAACTAGATAGCCTTTCTTAAATCTCAACTATATTGTGGGAGGCATATACCATGCAGATAATGTAGCTGTTAGATGGTTAAAATGTTTAGTCTTCCGTAAGGCGACTGACTGATGAGCTACACCAAAGTAACTTGCACCTCCTCTCCAGCTAGTGCAGGTTAAGTTAAGAAGAATGTATTCAATACTAAGCTAAGGATCTCCTGTTTTCTTGTCAACTTCAGCCATACACAGCTCCCATCTGACTCTGTCTTTGCTCACTTTCTCTGCCCACCTCCCATCAACTCACAGCAGTTCAGAAGTGACCACATCTCAGATGATTTGCAGAACTGGAATCCGAAGCCTCTTTCTCTTTAAGCATGATAACACTACTAACGCACAGAGACTCAAGAAGCTGTGCTCTGTCCATCTGCTCATGATAAAGCCATTTAGAAGTTTCCAGTTTGACATAAGTGTTGGGGATTGACAATAAGGGAGAAACTTTAGAGACTCCTTTCTTGTACCCCTGTGTTTTTGCTCCTGGATTAATTGCTGTGCCTAGCATTATTCCAGAAACTATTAGTCCCTTTGAGTACCTTTTGGTCTATCTTCATTGGTAGCCGGTTTTTGTTCAATTGTTTGCCAGTTAAATGTAGTCTCTCCCCATTTTGTTCAACTAAAAATGTGTGGAAAGATAAGGGTTGGAGTTACTATACAGAAGGATAATTAACACTCAGCCATTCCATTTGATGTAAGAGATTCCATTTGACAAGATAGAGGACAATTCGGAGGGGAATATCACCATAGAACTGGCATAAGGAATGATTCCACGTGTGAAAGTGTATCAACATACATAGTAAAGAAACTTTACCACAGACATACTACACTATGGGATGTTGTGAAAATCAATTCAGTTAATCAGATCATTTGCGGGTTGCCACCAGAAAAGTGATCATAAAAAGCTGTCAACTTGTTGTACAAATTCAACTGCTTCACTAATGTTCTTCAGGGAAGAGAATCTGCCACCCCTTCCCAGTCTGGCCTAGAGGTGGCTTGGCTCAGTGCTTTCAGCTCCGAGTCAAAAGATTATGGCTTTATAATCCCACTCCCGGACTTGAACACAAAACCTAGGCTGAAACTCCAGTGCAGTACTGCCGGAGTGCTGCACTGTGGGAGGTGCTAAGGCCCTATCAGCCTTCTCAGATGGATGTAAAATGTCCCATGGTACCATTTTGAAGAAGAGCAGGGGAGTTCTTCCTGCGTCCTGGTCAATATTTATCCCTCAATCAACATTACTAACGTAGATTATCTGGTCATTATCCCATTGTTGTTTGTCTGCCAATTGACTGCTGTGGTTCCTCTATAAAACAGTGACCACAGTTCAAAACTACTTCAATGTCTCCAACACAAAAGCAAACTATTGCAAGTGGGGAAATCTGAAATAAAAAATGCTGAAATTACTCAGAAGGTTAGGCAGCGTCTATGGAGAGAGAAACAGAATTAATGTTTCAGGTCGATGACCATTCATCCATATATTTATGGCCCCTGGTTCTGGTCTTTCAAGCAGAAATGTTGGGTGACATTTTAACTCAGAACCTATCCAGCATTAAAATTGGGCCTATCTTCTGTAGGTCTAACTTGCCAAACTCTGTGATAATCTTATAAAATAAGTCATTCTGAGAGGGTTGCGCGACTTTGGAACCCTCAGCCTCAGAAGGCAGTGGAGGCGGGGATCACCGACTATTTTTAAGGCAGAGCTAGATTGATTCTTGTTAGGCAAGGAAATCAAAAGTTATTGGGGGTAGATGGGAATGTGAAACTCGAAACACAAATTCATCAACTATGATCTCATTGAATGGCGGAGCAGGCTCAAGGGGCCAAATGGCCTACTTCTGCTCCTATTTTGTGAGCTCGTATGTTCATTCCTCAGCCTTCTCTTTACTGGAATGAACACAAAAAGGCACTTCTGCGCTGAGATATCCCTTTGGGAATGTTCCATTTAATTATACCCATGGGGGGCGATTTGCGTGTTTGTTTTTGACAGTTTGAAAAGTGACTTGATTAATCTATTTGCAATTTGCTCATTATCAGGCAAGGGTTTTTATTCCCTCGCAAAGCTAATTGATTGTAAACTGGAAGAAGAAAACTCCATCAGGCATTCATGATGGCCTTGAGATAATGGAAAGCAGGAGCTACTGTTGGTAATTTGTTCATCTGCAGATTGTCCCCATTGATTTATTACCATCTGTCTCTCTCCTACATAAATATAGAGGCTGATAAAACACAAGTTAAGGAACCAGGACAAAGAGACAGCTGGATCAGGAAGAAATGGGTGCTTGTCACATCCAGAGGAGAGAGCTGCATTCACATAGTGAAGCACACAGGCAAAAGATATCCTTATTTGTGCATATTTGATAGGCTTGGGTTTAACAGACCAGACAGTTTTGCTGAGTAGGGCGAATTTTGAATTGGTCCCAATTATTATTTTTTTCGGAATATGTTAGTATGATTTTGAAGGCACCCTTTCAGTGCCACTCAATATTTTAGAACTTTTTATTCAGGGGAACAGAGCAGGTATTTTGTGTAAATGCAGCATCTGCTGAAATAGTCCCAGAACTGGCTCCTGGACTCTTTCCTGGGGGGTGGGGGTGAAGGAGCTACCATTTCTGTTGACGTGAGAAAAAACTTTTTCACACAACGAGTGGTTCGGGTCTGGAATGTGCTGCCTGGAAGTGTGGTGGAGGCAGGTTCAATCGAGGCATTCAGGAGGGCATTGGATAATTATTTGAATAGAAACAAAGTGCAGGGGTACAGGGAAAAGGCAGGGCAATGGCACTAGGTCATAATGCTCATTTGGAGAGCCGGTGCAGACACAATGGGCTGAATGGCCTCCTTCTGTGCCGTTAAGATCCTGTGATCAAACTATTGTCACCTTTTCAGGCTTCAAATGTTCTTACTCAAGGCAGCAGCCAGTGAGTGCTTTGTTTTTTGATATCTTCTGAAGCTAAGAGTCCTCTTTTTAAGGTACTTTTTGCCCTGGATTGTGCTCCAACCCCAGCCAAGAGAGCATTGGGCTGCTGTTCCCAAAATTCTCCCAAAATTCTCGCCAACCAGCTCCTAAGAAAGGGCACGAAGGCAGCTCAGGATCACGCACTCTCAAGTTTCTTTAAAGTGATGCTGCCACCAAGGCTGATGACATCCTTTTATTGGATCCCATCCTTAACCTTTAACCTCTAATTCCATTCCCGCTTCCTGGCTGCTCGCACACACTTTCCCAAACATTGGACCTTCCTGGTGTTCTGTTTGTTCTTGAGCTGAGCTTCAAATTCAATATCCTACCCAGCATCAGGACCATTGTTTCACCTCCACAACACAACTCACCTTGACACCTACACTAAGGAAATTAACCCCAACTTATTAATCTCCCCACATATCCAAAGTTCCTCTTCCCTGATGTAAATTTGTTAATCCTCTGCACCCCCTCCAAGGCCTTGAAATCCTTCCGAAAGTGAGGTGCCTAGAATTGGACACAATACCGCGGCTGAGCCTAATCAGAGATTTATAGAAGTTTAGCATAACTTTGTCGGTGGTCATTCCCAATCTTCCCTCATCCGATTACTCTTTAATCTTCTTACCAGCTTCTTAAGCACCTCCTGAATATTTGATTTTCTTTGTATTTGGCTATAACAGAGGTCTCATCAGCTATCCTCAGGAACTCATATAGTGCCTCCACACTTGCCTAGTGTTATGTGAGGGAGGTGGTGGCTCAGTCACTGGACTTAGTATTCCAGAGACCCCAAGGTAATGACCCAGGTTCGAATTCCGCCATGGCAAATGGTGAAATTTGAATTCAATAAAAATCTGGAATTAAAAGTCTGATGATGACTGCTGGTTGTCCTAAAAACCCATCTCGTTCACTAATGCCCTTTAGGGAAGAAAAATCTGCCATCCTTACCCTCCATGTGGTGGAATCTTAAAAATTCCCTCTGAACAAGGGCAATCAGGGATGGGCAATAAATGCTGGCCTAGCCGGCGTTGCCCACATCCCATGAATGAATAAAAAAAATAATGTTTCCCTCAATTTTAACTTCTCAGTGTCCTGTTCAAACATCTCCGTGGCCTCTCCCCTCCCTATCTCTCAAACCTTCTCCAGCCCTATAAAGCTCTGAAAACTCTACACTCCTTTAATTCTGCCTTCTTGGTCATCCCCAATCTTCACAACCGCCAAAGTTCTTGAATTCATTCTCTAAGCCTGTCCTCTCTTTCTCTCTATCTCATTAAAAAAACCACCTCATTGATCAAGCTTTTGGTCACTTGAAATGTAATTCTAATGTGGCTTGGTGTCAAATTGTGTTTGATAATCGCTCCTGTGAAGTACCTTGGAATGTTTTATTGCATTTAAGGGATCTCTTTAACATAACGGTGTGGTTGTAAATGCCCTTGGAGATGAACATTGAACATTTGGACTGTCACTCTCTGGGAAAAGGGAAGAGATAGAGGCTCCAATTGCATAGGCAGGTGTTCAGCAGCAGATTCTTTGTTCAGACCGATGAAGTGCTGCATTGTCTTTAACCAGACAGCCGTTTGTTTCATGATAAATAAATACTGACAGCACAAATAAAACCTTCGCCTTCATTAATAATACAAAAAGAAATCGATCCCCGCTCAGCCATCAGTGTTTCAGTCAGTGCTGAGGTTACACTCTTTTACATTAATCCTGGTCAGTAGAATGCACAGGGAAGTCTTTATCGAATAATCACACAAACAAATCTCCAATTGCTGTGTTCACTCTGAGTGCTACAGTCACAATAAGATGCGCAGGGTGGGGTTGGTGTACAGGATAGTCAAACAGCTGGAGTTTCCAACCTCTCACTGCCTGGCTCCATGGAAACACCCATCTTCTATCGCAGCGTGCCTGCAATTGGGTTGTCTGTGGGATACAGAGCTAGCTGCAGAAGCAGACGTGAAAAACAAGGAACCACTGAAGCCTGCTCAATGCTGGGCAGCGTGCCCAATGGGTGTTGTCAGGAACACTGAGGAGCAGAACAGGACAATATGGGCATTTGCACCATTGGCGCCCACGCACAGTCAGGCAGAAGTATGGATATTGTTAAAGTGATTGTGAGGAAGCAGGGGTCCTGCCACTGGTAGAATGGCGATTCTGAGCTCCCTTAGGACTCAGCAGGTAAATGCCCAGTGCAAAATTGAGCCAAGCGATCAAGAATTTGCCTGGTTTATTCATTGCCTGTACTGGCTCTGTTGAACTCAGGTGGGGGTCAGTTTCCGCCCCTTTGCTGATTTAGGCAGTGGTTTTGAACCTTTTTCATGCAGAGACCACTTAGGTGAGGTGAAAGACCCTGCAGACCACCTACTGGTCTTACCCCATCCACTTTCACTTACCAGTGCAGAATTAATGGGAACTTATGGGAACCAAAACTGTTTTGCTGCCCTCTTTGCTGCTAGATGTAATAAATTTATGTGTATTTTTATCTAATATCATAAATATGAATTCATGCCAGAAACAAAGTACAGACATTTTCACATTCTGAAAAATTCTGTGAGGTTTGACAGGAAAGGCACAGAGAGTTTGTTTCCCCCAACTGGGGAATCTAGAACATGCAGGCACAGTCTCAGGATAAGGAGCTGATCATTTAGGACTGATATGAGGAGAAATTTCTTTACCAGAGGGTTGTGAATCTTTGGAATTCTCTACCCCAGAGGGTAGTGGATGCTCCCGTCATTAAATATATTTAAGGCTGAGGTACAGTTTTGGTCACTCAGGGAATCAAGAGATATGGGGAGTGGGCGGGAAAACGGAGTTTAGCCTGAGAATCAGTCATGATCGTATCGAATGGGGAGTAGGCTTGAGGGGCCGAATGGCCTATACCTGCTCCTTTTTCTTATGCCAATGTTATGAACATGAATACATGATAACACGTTTATCTGAAACATTATATGTGTAATAGAAATCTCTACGATATTCTTCTTCTAAGAAACTAGACTTATCTCATCTTTATTAATCAGACAAATCAACAGTAAGCTAAATCTTGCTGATAGAACAATATTATTGTTGCTCACACCTATGATGACCTCATGCCATGCATGAAGGAGCCAATCTGGTTGTGTGACGTCATGAGAGTGGTGCAGATAAGGGTTCTGGCCTGTTCTCTCACATAGCGTTGGCCATTGCCTTGCACGTCAGTGACATTTTGGACCAGCCTGTGGACCACCTGACCACCAGTGGTCCATTAACCTTGAGAACCCATTGGTCTTGGAGGAAGGCAATCTGCCATGGTTCCTATTACAGATAGCTGTCTGGGAGACCCAACCAGAAAGTGTACCTACAGAGACTTTGGTCAGGGACAGCTTTGGATATGCTGTTCCATAAGGAAGAATGATATTCCAACCTTCACCATCCAGGTTCATACATAAAGAATGACTTGTTGGAGAGTATTGGAGGGTCACCTATGCCAATGAAACTATACCTCATGATAAGGAGTAGGAAAATCAGAGAACAAAGTACTGAGAATTCTGAGACTGGAAGGGTAATGTTACAATTGGAATTCAAGAAAGTAATGTCACAATCAGTCTAGAAAGTTATGCAGGTGAGAATGTGAGAGAGGATGGCTGCAGGTTGCTGCATTTGGGGCTTGAGAGGGTGGGGGAGTGAAAGGACCAATAAAAAAAGAAAGATGTGCCTTTATATAGCACGTTTCATGACACCAGATGTCCCAAAGCACTTTACAGCCAATTAAGTACTTTTTTGAAGTGTAGTAGTCACTGTTGTAGAAAACGTGCAGCCAATATTCGCACAGCAAGCTCCCACAAACAGTAATGTGATAATAACCAAACAATCTATTTTTGTGATAGTGATTGAGGCATAAATATTGGGCAAGACGCCGGGGAGAGCTCCCCTTCAAAATAGCTTAATGGGATCTTTTATGTCCGCCGGAGGGGAGGCAACCAGGGACTTCGTTTAACATCTCATCTGAAAGACGGCACCTCCAACAGTGCAACATTCCCTCAGCATTGTATTAGAGCAACAACATTCAGTTTTATGCTCAAGACCAGAAACTGAACTGGACTAGCCATATAAATACTCTGGCTACAAGAGCAGGTCAAAGGCTAGGGATCCTGCGGCGAGTAACTCACCACCTGACTCTCCAAAGCCTGTCCACCATCTACAAAGCACAAGTCAGGAATGTAATGGAATACTCTCTACTTGCCTGGATGAGTGCAGCTCCCCACAATGCTCAAGAAGCTTGACAACGTCCAGGACAAAGCAACCCACTTGATTGGCACCATATCCACAAACATTCACTCCCTCCACCACAGTAGCAGCAGTGTGTACCATCTACAAGATGCACTGCAGGAATTCACCAAGGCTCCTTTGACAGCACCTTCCAAACCCATGACCACTACCATCTAGAAGGACAAGGGCAGCAGATAGATGAGAACACCATCACCTGGAAATTCCCCTCCAAATCACTCACATCCTGACTTGGAAATATATTGCCTTTCCTTCACTGGCGCTGGGGTCAAAATCCTGGAACTCCCTTCCTAACAGCACTGTGGGTGTACCTACACCACATGGACTGCAACAATTCAAGAAGGCAGTTCACCGCCACCTTCTCAAGGGCAACTAGGGATTGGCAATAAATTCTGGTCCAGTCAGTGAAGCCCACATCTCGTGAATGAATTAAAAAAGGAATACTTGAACTCAGAATTGTTGACTCAGACACGAGAGTGCCGACTGAGCCATGGCTGACAATAGCCATAATGACACTGATAAGAGGGTAATTGAGGACAGGTGACAGGACAGAGAACAAGGTGGATGACGGAGGACAGGTGATTGGTGAGAACGATGAGAGGTGACTAGGACTGATGACAAGAGGGGCGATTATCGAGGGAACGGGGAGTAACTGGAGAAGCAATGAGAGAGGACTGCGGAGAGGCAAGATGAATGCTGCAGATAAGAGAAGGGCCACCTTCCAGACAAGCTTTTCCTGGTGTTGCCAACTCATAAGTTGCTCTGCTTTGCTCCAGGAGATTTTGTGGTATGATCATGCATTGCTTGAGTGGTTTGGCTCCTGGCCATTCTTGGGCAAAAAAGGGGTCTTGGGAGCGAGAAAACCATATACCTTACTTGGCTGGGGAACAGCTGAGAGGTAAAGGCACCTGAAGCACTGAAATGCACTATGCCAGCTGTTCAATATTTCCTATGGTAAAAATAAATATTGATCTTTTCAGGATCCACATTACATTTGACATAAAGTAAAGAAGATCAAATTGGACTGGGTATATATTCCTTTCTGATTAACGCACATTACAGAAGTTGTTAGACGGAAAAGCCTGTCAGCTTGCAGGACATGGCATCCTTGACACACAGGTCTAGAAACTTCTAGGGGAATACAGAGAGACACTCCCTGCACCTAAACGGCTATGGTGATTAGTTGTAGTCTAGAAAATGTGGCAGCCATCTTCACACAACAAAGTGCCACAAGCACAGTGTGATAATGAATAGTAAGTCTGTTTTCTTTGTGATCTTAATTGAGTGACACCAGGGGAGAACTCCTTTGCTCTTCAAAATAGTGGCATGAGATACAGCTGTGAGGGCTTCTGTTTAATGTCTAATCCACAAGACAGCACCTCTGACAGTACAGCTTTCCTTAAGTACTGCACTTATGCCAAATGTACTCATGTTTCTTGGGTGGGGCTTGAGCCTACAACCTTCTGATTTAAAGGTGTAAGTGTTGAAACTGAGCTAATTGTTCAGCTAGCTGATGTCAGTGTATATAGGAGAGCTGATGGGTTTCTCAATGACTTCCATCAGTTTATTATCAAGAGGAAACTGATGGGTATTGTTAGCGATCAGCACCAAGATTTAAAAATCTGTTTATAATAAGTTCCATTGCATGTTCTGTAGTTAATCTTAGAATTAAAAGATTGCAAAAACAAACTGAAATGTCTGTTTGCTTTATCAAAGGTCAACTGCAGCTTCTTCAAGACCAGCTCAGATATATTTACATTTAGATTCACTGGTCACTTCAAACTGGAGACTTAATTGTTGTTTATATTGCCGGCTCCTTTTGAGTCCTGCTAACCATAGTGTTCAATTGTTCTGTGTTTGACTATGTGAATCTGTTGCTATTGATGCTCACTGTTCTTGATTAATTAAGCCTGAGTGTGGACTCAGAGAAAAGTGAACAAAGCTGTAGAAAGAACTGGATGCTAGTGCTGAAGCGATAGAATAGACATTGGTATAAAAACACTTGTAAATAAAGTTCTTGCACACATTGAAACAAGCGTCATCTCTGCATAGATCCAAGATATATAAAATATAAACACTAACCCTAAACTCTGATGTTCCTCTGTACCATTTTGAGACCACATGACACCAGAATAGGAACAAATATTGTGCAGGCTTAGGTCACCTTGATAACTACATTGTATTGGAAATATGGGTGAAGAATTATGGATGCAAAGATTTGCAAATTGATGCAGCCTGTAAAGTAGTATAAATGAGGGCAGATCATAATCACTGTGGAAGAAATCAGAAAGGTTACATTGAGGTCAAAGGGCTGTTCTTCGATGGCAGCATCATATATAATACGAAAGGAAAATACTGCAGATGATGGAAATCTGAAACTCTGATGAAGGATCGTTGATTTGAAAGGCTAGCTTTATCTCTCTTCATGGTTGCTGCCTGACTTGCTGGATATTTCCAGCATTTTCTGTTCGCATTAATATAACCTTGATATCGACCATGAGTCTGTTAATTCATTTAACCTTTACCAAGCCTCCAAGCATTTTGACTCTATGTGTTTTGAATCTAGTATAGACACACAGTACAATAAACAACAAAAATATATTGCTAACAATTAGTACCTGGACAGGTCACTATTTTTTTAAGTACTGTACACAATTAATTTTATTAATACTTTCCAATAGTTTATTTTCCTTTTCATTTATTTGTGATGGCATCAAATTACTATTTCTATTGAAAGACACTTTTCTTCCTCATTTCCCACATCTAGAAGACCAAACACATGCTTCTGTTTCCTTAGCTGGTATTTCCTAGAACAGTCACCAGCCTGAACCAGAGACTATGGATGTGATTTCTAGCTCCATCACAGGCAGGACACACTGTGGGCAAGGCAGCACCCCCAGCCAGAAATCCATTGACTTGCTGTGGGACCAGAAGATAGCAGCAGCAGACAGGTATGAAAATCCTGCCCTATTGCTTGAGTGGCACCACTCCACCTCAAGCATGGCTGATCAGGAGACTCTCCTGCTCACTACTGGCACATTGGAAGAATTTTGTAGGTTGACAGTGAACATTTTTGGCCCATGTTATGAACACATCTTCCATAGCCATCAAGTCCTGGAGCAGGGCATTGAACCCAGGGGGGCTCACACTCAGAAGCAGCATCACTTACCCACTACAAACCACAAGACCTCCTGAATGGCACTGGCAGTGAGAAATCCAAAGGCCTTAATAATAGTGATCGCCAAGGGAAGTCTATTTGCAAGTTATGAAATGTTCCCACTTTATTTGTACTTTTAATTTACATTGAATTTCCATTGATAGCAGAAAGCTTTAACACTCCACAGAATGTGAGATATGCCAATAAATGGCACATGGAGTTTAAAAAAAAAAGATGATTTGGTTTGCGAGAATTATAAAGTCACTTTTATAGAGCATTGTCTTGTTTTAAATCTACTCGAACACGTTTGAATCCCTGGCTTCTTTAAACATACGCACAGGCAAGTCTGAAAACAGCTGATCACCCCACCCTCCGTGACCGCCCCCCCCACAAGATATTTTTTTCAAAGCTTTACGCAGAAGAGGTGATCAACCCCTTACTTGTATTTGAGGTAGTCAAAATTCTGAGTGTTAAGACATCATGCTGCGTTAAAATTCACAAATGCATGCTTTGTACATTAGCCCTTTCAAGCATTCTCCAGAGGATCAACAAATTACTTTTGCTTCCCTTTTACAGGCAATCCTGGGTTTTGGGTTCACATTCCCCCTCTGGTGACACCGGATTATCAAGAGTGTTCATTTACAAGGAGGCAGCTGCAAAGAATGATGGAGCAGTTTTTGCAGCAAAGCCTTTGGCGATGGAGGTGATCCAGTGCTGCCAGCGGATTTAAAATTAGATCTGCAGACATCAGAAAGGTGCCACCCAATTTCCCAGTATGATGCAAGCTGGAGTGAAGCTTCTCGAAGGCTCAGCTTTAAGCCAATCAGTCCTTTCTCACCTTTCAAGACAGAATGCTCAAGGGGGCAGCAAACATGGGATTACCTCCAAAACTAACTGCCAGTGTTTCTGTGTCTGCTGTAAAATGACCAAAAAGGGTTTCATTTATATTTACAGCGACAGAATCTATGAATACAAAATAAAAACAGATGATTCTGGAAATACCCAGCAGGTCAGGCAACACCTGTGGAGGGAGAAACGGAATTAACATTTGAAACCTGAAATGTTAACTCTGTTTCTGACTCCACAGATGCTGCCTGATCTGTATTTACAGCATTTCTGGGGGTTTTTTTCAACTTTCTAATATCTGCAATATTTTGCTCAATATGGCGTTGTGGTGCAAGCACCTGAGAAGCATAAAATACCTATCCGACATCCAATATTGGGCAAGCAGAAACTTCCTCCAACTAAATACTGGAAAGACTGAAGCCATTGTCTTTGGTTCCTGCTCCAAACTCTGTTCTCTAGCCACTGATTCCAACCATCTCACTGACCACGCTCTGAGGCTGAATCAGACCAATGGTCACTGTGGTGTTTTATTTGACCCTGAGCTGAGGCTTCTGATCCGATTACCCTTTGTATTACCCCCAAGACCTGTCTGCATCCCCCTCCATAGCATCACCTGATTCCACCCTTGCCTCAGCTCATATGCTGTTGAAATCCTCACCACGCCTTTGTTCCCTCTAGTCCTGGTTACCTCCACTGTTCTCCTGGTCCCCTTCCATCTTGCGGTCCTCCGTAAACTGAACTCATCCAAAACTCTGCTGCCTATATCCGAACTCACAGCAGTTCTCGTTCACCTATCATCCTTGTGCTTGCTGACCTACATTAGCTCCTGGTCCAGCAATGTCACGATTTTAAAACTCTTATCCTTCCTATCAATGATCTCCACACGCTATGATCTCCGCACTCCTTGTTCTGTAACCCTTTCCAGTGCTACTGTCCTTTGAGATCTCTGCTCTCCTCCAGTACAGGCCTCATTGCTCCACAAAGGCGGTCATGGCTTCAACTGCCTAGGCCCTAAGCCACGGAATTCTCTCCTTAAACCTCTCCTACTCAACCTCTTTCTCCTCCTTAAACATGCTTCTTCCCCTCCCTGCTTCTTAAGACCAACCTTCACCTGTTCTAATGTGCTAAACTATGTGACTTGGTTTCAAATCTGGATTGACATGCTCCTGTGATGCACCTTGAGACATTTTATTATGTAATGAAGGGTATATAATTGCAAGTAATTAGTGTGTTGATGTTTTCTTTAAGAACAAGGGATAAGCAAATTTCCATATTTTCAAAAAAAAACCTGGCTATAAGTCCTGAGCACTCTGAAATGGTTTGTGTGTCAGAATCAGGGCCTCTACTCTGGGAGCTTAAACCCTGGAAAAGGAGCTGAGATAATCAAACATTGACAAGGTCTGGTCTGTCTAATAATAGCAATCCAGTCTATTCCAGGTGTTGAGGAGTGATAGCACTTTTGTAATAATGGTAGCTGACATCCCTTTTCGTGCATTCCCTCTGGAATTGATCCAATCTTGAAAGGATAAAATGAGCATAGACACACTAGAAGAGGAAAAAGACATTGAAGGTAGATGAGCTGCTGATACAACAAAATAAAAGCTATGGTTTGAAGGGGAAAATATCATTTGTATGGAAAGTTCCTTCAGAGTTTATGAATGAGATGGGATATGCCAATTGGGAAATGGAAATGACTGAGCCTATAGGGTAAAAGCAGAAAGAATTACACCACCAAACGGGGATTTAAGAGTCATCATCCAAGATGATCATGGTTGAATCTGAAGCACTCAAACCAAAAGTGATGGAAAAGATGCGTGAGTGCATCCACAAGTAATATAAATCACCTGGACACAACTCACCCAAACTATATTAATCTAGTATCAATGGGCAATATGGTTAGGAGTCAGAAAAGATAGCTCACGATAACTTTCTCTTGGAGAGGGTTGTGTCTTTGGATTTACTAAATAACGAGAAGAATGGATTTGATAGCCTGGCCACTACCCAAATCATCGGGACCACGCAGCAGGAGATTCTAATCAAAACCTCCAGACCAGTTGATAAATAGCTTCGAAGGACAGGAATGGCTTGTTATCTGATGTCTCATGCAGCATGACCTTGGGAAATCGCTGTGTGTGCAGAGGTAATTGTGTGATGTGAAGCAGCCAATAAGTTGGAAGTCATGATGGAGATGAACTGAAGAACAAGTCCCCAGTCAAGGTCAGTCACACTGACAACACCATGACCTGAAATTATCAATTGGTTCAGGTGTGTGAGGAGAAACACTGCAGCGCTACTGGCTTTAAAGACTTTGCTCAAGGCTCTGACATGCACCCCATAGGGAAACCATTTTTCTACATTTAAGCTTAGAAAGAAGCCAGGATAGGATTAAGTGCATTGGTACGATCAGAGCTAGGAAGTTAAAATGGAAATTCCAAACTAAGGTTGATTCCCAAAAACAGAAATTAAAACGATCCAAAATATGGAAAGCAGGATAGCAGTACTGATGATCTTTTAAGTCCAAGTGATAGATTTTTGATACATAGGATTGCATTTTTCCAGAGTTGGGGCAACTCTGGTGACCTTTCAAAATAGGACCCAGATAAGGAATGTGCCACCCCCTATTACCAACAGATCCCATTTTTTGCCAGCAGGAGGAGGGGGAAAGGCATGAGCTCAACATAAGCAGGAAACCCAAACTCAGCAGGGTGATTGAAATTAGTGCTGAGTTTAAACAGACCTCATTTTCACTGTTATAAAGGCTTAAACCCTACACTGTTAGATCACGTGTTTATTGAGTAGGTGTAAATGCTTGTGAAGGGCAGATAAGGTCTGATACAGTGGATGCTGAAGCTTTTATAATCCCCAGCACTTTAAACATGAAGAAACCAAACTGAAGCTGTCAGTTAGAGTTGAAAAAAAACCGCATTCGCTTCGATTGATTGGTTGACAGGCCATCCGGTGTAGGGTTAGATAAAAATTACCATTTGTTCCTGCAGCTTCAATAAAGTTCTCTACTGACCATTTCCCAAGGGCTGTTACTATAGCTGAGGTCATTATGAGATTCTTGCTAAGTTGCAAGAGCTAGAAAAGCTCACAAGGGGGAATGGAGTTCACATTTTGATTGACAGTTTAAAGGGGCTATTAAAGGATTAGTTATCTTTGATGTGGTAGTGAATAGAACTTTGTTTATGTAACAGATTGAATACTTGAGGGGATTTAATCCTTTGAATTGGCAGTTTATTTCAGTATCAAGTGTGTATGAGTGACAGCTACATTGTATTGTTAGAAGATTTTTTTCATCTCCAGATGGCTCCTGGTGTCTTCCCATAGGGACACTGGGGTGAATGGCTAGGAAGGGGCATTATGGTATGAGGCAGCAATGGGGGGTATGAGTTGGCATGGAAGTGGCACAGGGGTTATGAGGGGGGAATAGGTGTGGGCTATATGTCCTAACAGCCTTTTATACAACCTGGGCCGAAGTCCCAGAGAACCAAGGTGGGCCTTCTAACCAGCCTACCTCAGTACCTGCCTGGCTCCATGGCCCACAACAATCTGCTCTGGGGTTGGGGACCCCTGACTCCATCCCACCCCCTCCTCCCTTGAGCAAAAGATGGGTTTAACAGGCCCTTTAAATTGAGGAGGATCTGCCAAGTTTGGAAATTCCCGACTCGAATTTTCGCCTCAGTAGCGAAAATCTGGCCCACAGAGTAGATGGTGTAAAGTTAGTTTTGAACTTAATGTACTCTTCAATGTATAACGATAGTCACAATATTTTTGATGAGACGTTATGTGACACC